>NC_088924.1:43807500-43882500 GCF_038396675.1 Hydra vulgaris | reverse complement strand
CCTGAACCTCTCCTCCTTAGTAACAATCATCAAAGAAAACTCAACTAGCTCCTGGTAATCTTTTCTTGATTTCCCATCCTGTATTTTATTAATTATTGTTTTTAAACATTAAAATACATACAAAAATAGGTTACAGAAAAATACTGTACTAGAATTAATGATTCATTTTACCTTCTTGTATGTCTTATTGTTGATTAAATCTCTGTAGAACTGTTCAGATTCCTGTTGCTGTTGGTTTATCCAGGTTTCAGGTGGAATTTTAATCCTCTTCGGGGGCAGTATATCTTTCTCTAGATCATTCCAGGCTGACTTGATTTTTTTGAACAGCTGATTATCTGGTCCTGTAGATTTACTACTTGGGTACATCTTACAGAAGTGAGTAAGATGACGCTCCAGAACATGGTGTCGGCAGGCAAGGAGAAGAAGTGGCCTTCCTAACTTTTCTGACATTCTGGTATTTACACCTTGGAGCCTTCCAGTGTTTGATGCAGTGGTATCAAAACAGATACGTTGTACTTTGTTAGTGAGACCATAATTCACTAGAAGATCATGAATAGCAAATGCTGTACTCCAGTCCCTGAATCAATAGGAGGAATACCAAGTAACTCAGCTTTCCCATTAACTTTCACTAGTATAGCAAGTCTATCCTGAGTAAATGAAATATTTCCTGTATACTCTTTTACTATCTTTCCATCAAAATGAACAGAAATCAATTTATGACCAGAGTTGGCCAGGTCCTTGATGTATTGTCGAATCTTTTCAGTTTCTCAATTGATCATTTGTTCTATGGCTCTGAGAGAGGATGATTTAGAGACAGCATATTCACCAACATTTCCTCCTGAGAGAGTTATTACACTGCTTATGATAGCAGTGTGCTGATTCACTGAAAGACCTTCACCTGCAGCAGTTATAGCAGTATTCCTGATAATATCTTTAGGTAAAAATACACTACTTTCTTTAGCCTGAACATTTGTGGAAACAAACTCATCCAGATCACTTTCATCAGCATCACCTGCATTACTTAATGAATCAACAGAAGTATCTAATTCATCATGGTTTTCCACCAACTGCTCATGAGATTTCTCACTTGTATCTCCACAAACTTTTTTAGAAGCTCTCTCGGCTGCCTTTTTGAAGCTGGTGTCAGTAGGTCCTATGTAACCTGTTCTTTTCTCCTTTTGCATTTTCAAGAATTCGATATCTTCTTTCTTGGTTTCAGCTGTTCTTTTTCTGTCTTGTTGTATGTTTTCAATTAATACTTCTATGATATATCCTATCCAAAATACCTTCTTAGATTCTGTTACAAAGTTCTCCCTCTTCTTGATTTCTGCTGGTTTTTCTCTATTCCTATGAGATTACAGCTTCTTGTACTTATTCAGCAATGTTTCAACTTCCATCCTTAAATTAATGATCAATGATGAAAGACTTATAGTCAAGTAATTACAAATTATATTAATATTAATGAAACAAACCTGAGAGAATTGTGTACATCACGAGTTTTATACCCCTCAAGCTTCCAAGGAACCACCAGCTTAGATATAATACAGCAGTGATTCTTATCTTCTGGACAGATTTGTGTAAAACCTTTAGTGTTGGTACAGCAGACAACATTTCTCAGAGCAGCATAAGGTAAGATTTTACAAAGGTGAAGATAATGCTGAATAATCTCTTCTCCTGTGGCAAATTGCTTAGATGGAAGTGAGTCCCTTGATTTACTTACTAAGAATATTTCATCGGCCCTTCTGCTTTTTTTTCCAGGAATTTTTGGCATTTTATCTGTTTAATTATAAAAGAAATAATAATACATAACATAGTTTAATTTTATATATTTTCATATTTATGAATAAACATATTTCTTAGAACTTCACTTGTATTTGTTTAAGTATTGCTATTAATTCAAACACTTGATTGACGTCACTTGCTGTCTTATTACCAGTTTGGAATAAATGTTTACAGTTGTACTCTGAGAAAATACATGGGTTATAGAGTACATTGAAGTCTAGATTGTCTTCTTACTCATCTTAATTAACTTTAAATTATCTAAAAAAAGTATTGTTTACACTGGTAAATGATTTTCTATCCATATTTATGAGATTTTAACTGTAAAAAATGATAAAAATGTCATCATAAGAAAATGATTGAAATTACAAAGAAAATGATTGAAAAAGCAAAATATTCGGTTTTCCTAATTTTTTCAGGTTCATTCAGAAATTTTACATAAAAAATTTCAATGAGAAATTAAGAGTGCATTTTTATTTGTTTCTATTACTCATTCTGAGTTTACTGATGATTTTTATTTTTTTTCCATTGTTTTAGGGTGGCCCACAGGCGTTGAAATTTCTGAAAAATCGACAAAAATCATCAAAGTTAAAAAGTTTAAGGCCTGTGGGCCGCCCTTGAACATTAATGGAAAAAAAAAATTTATATATATAAAACCAATATCTGGGCACCTTATAAGCTTCCACCACAAATAAAGTGCTCAATGTTCTTTAAGAACAGAGCAATAATAAATTAGTAAAAAACATTTATCTAACTTTTTTCTTCAACTTGAAGTTTCACCATTGCTGGATCATCAGGAAGAGTTCTTCCTGAACTTCAAGAACTCTTCCTGATGATCCAGCAATGGTGAAACTTCAAGTTGAAGAAAAAAGTTTGATAAGTGTATTTTACAAATTTATTATATATATATATATATATATATATATATATATATATATATATATATATATATATATGTATATATATATATATATATATATATATGTATATATATAAAGAGAGAGAGAGCTTCAAAGTATGAACAAAACATGTTTTTAAGACTGAAGGATTTTTTTTTGGAAAAATCAGAAATTTCTTATAGCCAAATCTCATGAACTTCAAAACATTTTTATGCTAAAATTATCAGGAATTTTTTTATTAAAAATTAGGTTTGTGTTGAATCTCGGTAATGTTTTTTCTAGTTTCATCAACCAAAACTCAGTTTGCTTGACATGTTATTCAGCAAAGTCGTTATTTATTTTTTCTGTATTTGTATGCTTCATACTCTAAAAACTTTCATTCATCTAGTTTCCTTGCACATCAATATCATGAAACCTCATTCTTCTTTCTTCGTGTTTTTTCGACTCAACTACAATTTACAGTATTTCTGTCAACTTTTTTCTTGCTTTTTAATACAATAATGTTTTTTTTACTGGTAACTCACAATTTTTTTTTCTTTCTTTTTTAAGGTGCTCCCAAAAGTTCTCACAGTCTTATATCTGAGCACTGTGGAAGAGCATTTAATTAGAAAGTTGGTTTCTCCTTCCTGTTGAACCTCGGACCTCTTGGTTCTGAGCCAGAACTCTAACCATTGCGCCACACCTGCTGTTAAACTTAAATATTCTTTACTTGCAAGCTTGTTGTAAGTGAATTAGTTGTAAAAAAAAAAGTGAGTTATTTATACTCATGAAAGTTTTTTATTATCAAAACCATGTTTTATTATCAAAACCATGTTTTATTATTAAAACAATGTTTTAATAAAACCATGTTTTGTTTTTAAAGTGTTTTTTAATAAAACATGTGGTCTCTAATTTTTCGGTTTAAAATCTCCCACTAATGTTCAATAAGATTAAGGTCTGGTGATGGAGCGGGCCATTTCAAGACCTCATCATTATTTTCAGCAAATCTTTCCTTTGTTTTAGTGGCAGTATGCTTGGGATCATTATTTTGCTGAAATTCAAAATAGCCAAAAATTTCGAGCCAGTGACTTCAAATTTTGCTTTAATATGTTTCTGTATTGCACATAGTTCATTGTAGTATTAATAAATGGAACTTTTCTGACACCCTTCCAAGCCATTGATCCCCATACCATCACATTAACACCATTGCGCTTGACAGTTCCTCTTACGCTGCCTTCTAAGGCTTTTCTTTAAACATTTTGGGCTCCACCAGATGATTTTAAGTTAAATTTCGATTCGTCACTCCACAGGATCTTAACAACATGTTTTTGAACTTCTTAGCAAACTCTAATCTTCTTTTCATGTGTTTCTCACTCAAATATGCTTTTTTATGCACAAGTCGTCCTTGAAATTCCTGGTCTCATTTACAATTTCTGATTTTCTGATGGGATAATTTGATTTTATATTCTTCTTTAGCTTGCTTAGCCAGTTTTCAAGTAGAAATGAAACGATTTTTCTTGACTTGTGTAATTAAGTTTATGTAAAAATCCTTAGAAGTCTTTTTTTTGCGACCCTGTCCATTTATTGTGGCTGTTGTTCTGATCAAATTATACTTTTGCATTATGTTGGATACTGTATTTTGTTTAATACTGTATTATGAGAAATATCAGTCTATTCCTGCACCTGACAATTAGTTTAACCCTGATTGACTAGATTGACAGTTGTTTAATTAAAAATAGCCATTTTACTTAAAAAATAATTCTTGTTACTTCAGTTTCATTAATTAAATAAAAATTTGCTAAAAAGCTTTAATAAATTTTTCATTAAACTAATTAAAGTTACCTAAATATCGCTTGGTCAGACCTTTTTTACGCTTGGTCAGATAACCTTTTTTACGCTTGCTCAGATAACCTTTTTTACGCTTGGTCAGATAACCTTTTTTACGCTTGGTCAGATAACCTTTTTTACGCTTGCTCAGATAACCTTTTTTACGCTTGGTCAGATAACCTTTTTACAAGCCTATTCAATTCTAAGTTTCTTTAATGACAAATAAAATAAATCAAATGAATCAAAAAAAATTTACTTACCTGCTGTAAATTTTAAGTTGTTTAAAATATTAATATGGTTTAAAATGATATTTTTTCAAATGGTTTAAACCTATCAACCCTTTCCTCTATCACATAATCTGCTAGTGAATTCCACATATGACTTTTTTTTTAAAAGATGACATTGCTGAGGAAATTTCTTTGTAATTAATTTTGTAATAAATTAAAGGTTGTTCGACCCGATGTAAAATCCTTCTAGGTTCTTTGTAACATAATTAAATTTGCAACTTTATTTTTTAAATGCTTCAGTTTAATTTTTTCAAGTTAATTGTAGTATTTCAAGTAATCATAGCAGCCGTGGTGCTATGACGATAATCAAATTGATATATTTTCTAAATAGGTCATTTGGTTGTACTGTGCTTGAAATGCTAACAACTGAGCCGCCATGGTTTGAGTTTCCACCCATGACTGCTATATTTCAGATTGCAACACGTCCAACGGTACCCCATCTGCCTGATAACTCGTCAAACTCTTGCGTAATCTTTGTAAATGATTGTTTTATAAGGTAAGCAGCAAATAAACAAAATAAGTTAGTGTAATTTGCGTTAACTTTTTTTATTCCATGTTTTTACAAATAATGCTTTGTCATTTATTTTCTGTTTAATGCAAACTTTTTGTAAAAGTTTTTTATAAACACGTTTTTAATTTTTTTTAAAGTGACCCGGCATTACGACCAAATGCATCGCAGCTGTTATTTTATGATTGGGTGAGAAGATAAATTGCATTACGTTCAAATCATGAAATTTGAAAAAAAAAATTTTTGCTGTCACATCACCGATAACTTTCGCAATTTGAAAATAACGTTTTACCATCAAAATTATTTTATGAAGATTTCAAAATGGATTCCTCTCAATTACTTTTTTTTTAAATATATGATTATGATTGTAATGAGTAAATATTAACTCAAACATAGTTTGTTAATATTTTTCAGATATTTTTATAGTTTGCTTGCTATTTTTTTAAATATATTTTTTTAAATTTTATAGCTACTTTCAATTCGTCCCTTTTGTCACATATTCTAATTATCTTAATTCGAAATCTCATTTGACCAAGGAAGACTTCATTTAAAGTTTTCGAACAGGTGAACAAGTCTATTAGAATTTCTTTAATGTTGCTTTTTTACAATTTATTTGAAAACGGGAAACTTTTTAATTTTATTGTAAGGAAGTCTTCTTTGTATTTTTTTGGAATAAAATTTATAAAGTATTTGCAATAAAATGTAGTCTTTTCATCTGCATATGTTAAATATTAAAATCTCCAGTAACTCAGTAATCTCCAGCACTAAAATTTTTTTTATTCTACCGATTCAAAAGTAACGTGTCTCTTGAAAACCCCTTAAATAGTGTCTACTAGATAAAAGTTACCAACCATTAGAAACATTTTAAGGTTCTTATGCTTATGAAATTTACGTTTAAAACTTAACTGCGTAAATATATTCTCTTCAATTTTAATTTATGCAACGCAAAATTAAATTTAAACTTTCATAATAAATTGTTTTAGTTATGCCATGTACTACTTACATCTGAATCAGACAAAAGAGTGGTTTTATTAGAAATGAAATCATAGATAAGTTGAAAGGCAAAAACCAAGTACTGAACATGAACACTAAACTTGTAAAGCAAATTTGTAAGCATAAGAACATTCCTATTACAATTCCTATTACAAATGGTAGACTGACATTAAGTGTATCCACTCCAGATGCTTCAGATTCACAAGGCATTCTGTTAGGTATTTACATAATTGAAAATTTAAAGGGAGAAGTTTAGGGTTAGAGAGATTTTAAAATTTTTTAATTAAGTGGTTGTGTAGATCACGCTTTTGTAGTTAATTCAGATACAAACAACTGTAATAAATGCCGTAAATTGGTAAATTATAAATTATTACCAATAAATAGTAAATGCCGCGGAGCAATAGCAACCCTTCCCAATATTTTCTCCAGTATCTATTGGGCTTTCTGTAGAGAATATATAAAGTACACATTTCGTACAAGTTTTGATCGAAGTTTTGATCCAATAGTTCACAAAAATTACTATATATCAACTTGGAAAAGGTCGGAGATCTTTAATGAGGCAAACAAGTTTAATAATCTTTGTTCAGAGTGCTTCTGGTTCAATTTTTATGTAAAAGACATAGAAACCCTAACCTATTTGACTTGTACACTTTAAAACAAAACCTTTGCTAGAGATGGTTGCTTTAAAATAGTTAAGCGAAGTATATTCGTCCTTGGCGGAGTTATTAAGAACTTTAAATTCCCGCAAACTGGTGCAATGCATGAGACAAGGTTAATGGCTGATGCAATATTTTTATAATAAAAACAGTGGGCAAGAAGGAAAAGTTTAGCAATACCTAGTTGTTATGTAAACCCCATCGTTCTTCAAAAAAAGAATAGCTACCCCTGCTCCAAGATGCGAAGAAAGAAAAGGGAGGAAGGGGGGGGGGAAAGAACGCGACTTTTTTCAATAGTCAAAATTAATATTTTTTGCAACACATTCTAAAAGATTTTAACACTTGCATGCTAGCGGTTAAAAGTGGATTTTTTAACAACTGGGGATTTTGGGTCTTAAACAGCTTTTGGGAATTATTCCGAAAACTAGAAAGCGTCCCAATTTTATGTGTCCCTTCCGTGTATAAAGTACATGAAAAGCTTAAGAATTTTTTGGGATATTTATTTGGTTGATTTCTATTTAGACATTGATGATAACGATTAAGATGCTGAAAGTACAGTTTGTACAGAAAGTAAAGTTTTAAGTTTTAATAATATTTTAATAAACAAAATAGAAGATTTTATTCTATTTATTAAATTTTTAGTTAACTCTAAGTTTAAAAGAGAGTCGATAAAGGTATCATCATTGTGACATATAATTGAGTTTGCGGTTTAAATGTCTGATTAAATCCAAAATAGGTATATTTGAGTTTGAATTTAATATATCTTAATTTTTATAAAAGACTAAAAGTTTGAGGTTTTACTTGACTTTGGTCTAAAACATAAGATTTAGTTTTTAATGTATAAGTTTAGTTTTTATGTTTATCATAAAAGATTCAAGTCTTTAATATTTCATTAAAAGTTTTTAAACAAAGCACTTAAGAAAATCAGTCTTTTTATCTTTTTATCAATTTTTCTACTATGTTCCTATTGTGTTGCTATTATGTTGCTATTGTTATATTTGTTATAAGGATTTTACTTCTTTGTCTCGATTTTGTTCTTTGTCTCGATTTTCGAAACTTTACTTTCTACTTTTTACTATTTTAAATAATTTACATTTATAGTTTGTTTTAGTTTTTTTTAGTTTTTTTTTAATTGGAACTAAAACTAAGTGTGAAATATACTATGATTAGTATATAATTATCATTAAATTTGAAGTAATAATAATGGATTAATAAATCCAATATTAAGGATAAGCTCAGTAGCATTGTTTTGGTAATTGACTGACCTCACTTAAAAATTTACAAATATTATAATCTTGTTTTTCCTTAGATAACTTTATGGATGAAACGAGAAAAATTAGTAAAACATTTTTTATTTAGTTTTAACAATTTTTATATTTAAATATTTTCTTTTCATTATAGATACTTTTTTTAAGATATTACTTTTTTTACCTTGAGTGTCAATAAAAACTATAAACCTTTAACTCAATTGTTTTTCAAGGATGGACCAGCTGGTTGTGAAAAAATGTTTACTTATAATTATTTGATTGCTGAAACCATAAGTATAGATTTTAAATCTGCTTCTGCATCCCCAGTCCATGCAGAAGCAGATTAACAGTAGTAACTCTTCTTACAAATGAAAGAACATTACATTGCTGATTATACCTACCCAATACCCAACTACTTGTCCCAGTTTTGGAAAACAGCATATGTAGTGTAACTCCTAACTCTTAACATGGACACCTTTTAGCGTTACTTTGTTTGCTTGATGAAACGTTATTGATACCTAAACATGCCTTTAATACAATTGAAATATTTATAAAGATGTTTGTAAAAAGAATTTTCTGTTGGGGGCAAAAGGCATTTTTTTGGTAATAACTTTAGATAAAAACTGCCTGTTGTAAAAAGTATTTACATGAGTATAAAATATTTTTTACAGTGCAAAATTAATGCAAAAGTTTTATCAACATGAGTTTACATGATGAAGAAAAAGAGTTTTTCCAATAGTTATTAAAACTCGGTAGTAAAATAATACCTGTGGTAGTGGAACAATACCTGTTAAAGAGGAAGATCCTTTTATAGGATGCATTGAAATACAATATTAGTGTACTATTAAAGAAATTGGGTCTAATTTTAAAAAGAGATTTAGAGATGCTGAAAAAAATGATTATTCTAAACGTGTGGTTTTAATCAATAATGTGGATTTTATCAATCAATTAATAATTATCAATTAATGAAGATGTGACTGAATGTTTGCAAGGTAAGGTCAAAGCGTGTTTTAGTACTTATCAATTTGTGATTGATTAACCTCAATAAAATATTAAGTTTTTAAACTGCTTCACTCCATTAGGTATTGAATAAAATTAAAAACTGGTTGTTTAACTATGCTAATCAGAAGTTTAGATCACAAAGCTGAGTGAAGCTGAACTGCAATTGCAATAAAACGAATGTTTGTGTTCGTGATAATTGTATTCGTGCAGAGGTTTTGACAGGTCTTTCTGTGGCAAACGGATGTTTGCTCTTCGAGTTCAGGAAATTTTTTTTAAAAGAATTATTATAGAATTATCATAGCAATTATTTATAATAGCCCTATGTTAAATGATTTTACTTTTTTTATATACATACTTAAACATTATCTAATTAAATTTTGCTTTTTTTTAGATGATTTTTTAATTGAGTTATTAGACTGTCTACTGTTAAAACGTGATTTTAATTTAGTAAATTTAATGTATGATTTAAAATTTATACTACTATGTCGTGTCATTAACAAAATTACATTTGCTATCCTCATAATAAATTATTTAATGGTTGATAATGATTTGTTATTGTTATGTCTTTTCAACTTTATAAGGTCAGCCTCTCACTTTTAATTGAGGGTTTATCAATAAAAGAAAAAGTTATTGGAACCTTTCATGTTATTATGAAGTTCATAGGTATTTCAGGTATTGTTAAAACAAATTTCTAACTTTTATTGATTTACTATGTAATGTCATGAAGTCTCTATATCGTTAACTAAAAGTGAGCAGAGCTAAATAGATTACTTATATATAAATTTTTATTTTTTTGTAAATTTCAAATAATATATCTTGTTAAATTGTTATTATTGATTTATTTACTAATAACCCTTATTACGGGTTGCTTACAACTAGTTACAATACTCGTTACTACGTAAACATAAATTAACTCGCTTTAACAGTTCACCAAATTCATAATAGTTCATTTTTTCAGAGTCATCAGGTAAATTTTCAGTGAAAATTATTATATTGTTTAGACAAAACAATATCAAAATAGTGGTGAAGAACTCTAATTTGATTTGAACTTTTTTCAATTACATTATAAATAAGAAAACATTATAAAGTCAGAAAAAAAGTAGTTTCTTTAAAAAAAGTTAAAAGCAATGGATTTAAAATTATTCATCAAAGTCATGATTGTTCAAATGAAGTTATGCTATATCTTTAATATTATCTTTTTAAGAATGCGTAATTAGATTATTGGTTATAAACGTTTAAAAAATTTTTAAAGTTAATAATTTTATCGTAGCAAACCGAAACATTCTTACAATTTAAACGTCGTTGTTTCGATTCCGCGAATAATGAATAAATCTTTTCTTCGGTGCTTCCCCAAGAATCTACTTCACATATTTCATAAATTCTATTTCTTTGCGATCAGTCATTGAGGTTACGGATTTTCATTTATTGGAACTTTACTTAAATTTCCAATGATATTTATCTCAAACTTATCTTTCCGTTTGTTTTTTTTATTTACACTAACCAGTAGCAGATATAAAGAAGGGGTAAGGGGTTAACTACGCTCCCTAAGCATAGGCTGATCTTGGGTGGGGCGAAGGGGGCAGCCGCCCCGGGCGCTAAATTTGCAGGGGCGCTGAATTGACCATTGTAAGAAAAAGAAAAATTTTGAAGGATTTTTTTTTATTTTCACTGATATTTTTATCAGTGAAAAAAAAAAAAATTGATTTTTTTACGATCAAAATTTTTTTACTTTAAGTTTTTAAGAAGTTAAAACTAATTAAATCGTATTTGCGTTCTACAATATCACAGGAAAGATTGTCAAACCTTGCATTTTTGTCTATTGATCATAAATTTGCTTCTGAAATTGATTTCTGTGATACCCTTCAGGATTTTGCAACTATAAATTAAGAAAAATACAATTTTGGCTAAAAAACCTGTGCTCTATTAGCTGTATGCTACAAAGTATATTGTAATAATAAATGTGTAATGTATATTCATTTATTCATTTGTCATTTATTCACTTTAAAGGAATATTAATTTTTTTGTTTGCGGGGAAAAGGGGAGAGGGAACTCTATCTAGTACATCTAAAAAAATATTAACATGTTAAAAAAATAAAAATTAGCTCAAGTTATTTTTAGAATCTTTTTATGTCACGCCGTGACGTCAAGGTGTGACAATTTTTAACAAAATTTAAAACAATATTTATAACTGCTAAACTGAACCTACAATTGAGTTTTTATCAACTTTAATCGGATAGATTATTGTGCAAGTATTATTTTGTGACGTTTTCTACAAAAACAAAAAATATAGGTAGGTTTTGGATAGGCAACATTTGCTCAGTTATCCTTGAGGCAACATTTACTCAGTTATCCTTGATTTATTCTCAGTTATCTTTTGGGATACATAGAACCTCTCTAAAGGATAGTTGTGAAAGGTAGTTAGAAAAGTTTGGTGAAAAAGTAATTAAAGAAAAAGAATCAAAAAGGAAAAAAGAAAGACAACTTGCTAAATTGGAGGCTCAACGAGAAAAAGAAAGGCATTGAAAAAGAAAGAGCAGACAAAAAATAGCAGAATCAAAATCTGTAGCTGTTACATTACCCTCTTATAAATCCGCAAGCACTCTTGGAAAAGCTGTTAAGAGAGCCGAATCAGCATTACCAAAATCACAAAGAAAGATGGCTAAAGTTGTACAAAAATTTTTAATAAAAATGAATGAAACCCTTAGACCAGAAAAAATACTTAGTGAAAATGTTTTAGATGCTTTAACTGTAAAATTGGTTGTTGATTTTTACCAGCGTGATGATATATCTCGTTAAGCACCCGGTAAAAGAAACACTATTGTGGTGAGATTTAAGAACAGGAAAAAAACTGCAAAAGCGTCATTTGTATGTAAATGTTAATAAAGCTTATGCTGTTTTTAAAGGCGATTATCCTGAAGAATCAGTTGGAAAATCAAAGTTTGCTAGTTTACGTCCACCACATGTGCTTTTGTCTAGTTCAATATCAAGAAACGTTTTTTGTTGTCAACGACATCAAAATATAATTCTTATCCTTAAAGCTCTGCACAAGTTTGATTAAAATTTTCTATTTTATTCACATGAATTTCCTCTTAGCATTGTATGTGATAGTAAAAAAGACATTTGTTATACTAATATGTGTACAACATGATCTTTACAGCACTTTTTCAAAATCTTTACCTTCATTTCTTTGGCATTATTTTATTAAATAAGATCCATATTCAAAGTAATCCAGACACAGCCGTCCTTCAAGTGAATTTTGCGGAAAATTTTTCAACTTTATGACAAGATGAAGTGCAATCAGCACATTGGTACAAGAAGCAAGTAACTGTGTTTACTGCTGTGGTGTAGTACCAAAATTCATTCTCGTCATTTGTCATAGTTTCAGATGATTTAAGCCATTCAAAAAAAATCTATTCTTGTATTTGTTCATAATTTATTATCTTTCCATATTAAATCAAGTGTTAAAATACAACATATTTAGACAGACGGGTCGAGTAATCAATTTAAAAATTGTTTTATTACTTCAGCAATAGCCTGGTTGGAAGAACAGCATAATTAAAAATTATTCTGGAACTTTTTTGCTGCTTCACATGCTATTGTGGGACCGTTAAAAGAATAGCAACACAAAAAATAATCCAGAGAAACTTCATAATAACTCATGCCATTACTTTTCATGAAGCTATTAAAAATGAGAATAATTTCAATGTGTATTTTTTTTCTTGGGAAGATATTATAAATACAATAAAAAAGTTTAAAATTAATGAGTTATTTACAAAAGCACCTGCAAAACGAGGAATATTTGCAGCGAACCTAATTAACAACAATAATGGGAAAATAGAAATGCGACCCTATTTAATGCCAAGTATTTAGTGAATCAACTTACGTCTTCAGATAAAATCACCGAAAAACTTTAAAACGTTGTTTATATGACAGCAATATAATATGGACGCGATTTGACACTGATATAGTATAAGCGTGTTCTGAAGATTACTATGTAAGAACTATTTTTATGAAGATATAATTTTATATATGTCTAATACCTCTCTACTAAGTTTTAAATTTATTAAAAACAGCCCATTTACCTGGTAAATAGTTACCCAAATGTGTCTGGTCACGCTGTGACGTTTACCACTAGTTAATTAAAGGTGCGCCTGTTTGAAATTTAATTTAAAAAATGTAATTAAGCCATAAAACTTGTAAGAGTAATGTCTAAACTTTTTGTTTAATGCCAAGTTAATGATTCAGTTCATCTATATTAGCTGAATGACGGTGTTGATCTAAAAACTAAAAAACAATGAGAAAATATTGGTCACGCTGTGACGTTTTATATTTTCTTGCATGAATGAGAGGCTAATATATCCACCCAAATTTTTTTTCTTGTTTTTTGTAGCACCTATTTTGAGCTAAGTAAACAGTATAAAAAATACTTCTTATATTTATTTGAATATTAAAATATTAAAGGCTTGAGCCAAAAAAAAAGACGGTTGTCACGCTGTGACGGTCGTAGAATTGCTCTGTTATTAAAAACTTACGATAAAAAAATATAGATTTGGTTTTAATGGTGAATTTTTTTTTATTAATTTAATTTTAATTTGTTGTATACTTTAAGTCGTATTTAAGTAAGATACAAAGAATTTTTTTTTTAATAGAAACTGAATGAATTTCTTACGAATTAGTTTCTTACTTAAAAAACAAATGTGTGTTTATTACTATTTTAAATAAATAAATGACAAATGATTTTTACTATTTTTAATGAAATTATTTTTATTAGCTACAATGACCGACAGGGTAAAGAGGACAAGCTCTTTAGATGACTGTTTTGTCAAAAAAATTAAAAAGTCTACCAATACAAGACCATGCTGGTCCTATCGTTTTGCCTTTATCTACGGTGTCATCATCCGAACGATTTAATTGTGTATTAATTGGCGGAGTTGAAAATAATCAAATTACAATGAAACTTAGTCCTTTTTCTCCAGAAGCTGGACTTGGTATGGAAGCTGCTAATTTTAGAAGTAAAATTAACGCAGAAATTAATAAAGAAGATTCAATACCCGCGCAAAAGATGATAGCTGTTTGCCTATAGACATTGGGGCATTTTTATCACGTCAGGTAACTGAACAAGATAAATACTGAATATTGAAATGCAATTGGTTTCCTGGTCCAAATTACAAATATCCATATTCTGCGCATTTAAAGAAGGGTAAGAATGTTAATTGCTTTTTGTCCGAGAAACATATACATAAACTTCCGTGGATAATGATTTGAGAATGAAAATTTTTTTGTAAGTATTGCTTTTATTTTGCCAAAGTTGGGGGAATACACGGTCAAGTGCAATTACACGGTCAAGTGCAATTACACGGTCAAGTGCATTTACACGGTCAAGTGCAATTACACGGTCAAGTGCAATTACACGGTCAAGTGCAATTACACGGTCAAGTGCAATTACACGGTCAAGTGCAATTACACGGTCAAGTGCAATTACACGGTCAAGTGCAATTACACGGTCAAGTGCAATTACTCAAGATAGTTACTTTACCTCTTAAAAGTTATTCAAAGTTTTTGGGTAAGGATGGAGACTAACAATTACATGATTGCAATGGGTATCAAAAAGTTGCTATGTTGGCAGCATCAGATTTCATCAGAACATACGAATGTCCGTCTACAGGTGTACGTAATTTAGTTAACGAAGGAAGACTTAAACAGGCTAAAGAAAATCGAGAACGATTAAAGCCTATAATTGAATCTGTATTATTTCTTGGTCAACAGAAGATTGCTCTGCGAGGTCATTGCTATGATGAACAGAAATAAATTTGAAATGAACTTTGAAATAAATCAAAACTCTACAGTAATTAATGATGGCAATCTTCGGGAATTGCTTAGCTTTCGAGTAAGCGCTTGGGACAATACTTTAAAAAACCATTTGAATAACTGTATTTCTAAAGCAACATGCATAAGTAAAAGTGTTCAAAATGAAATAATTGAACTATGCGCTTAACAAATTCAGGACTTAATTAAAACAAGAACTTTTAAAGGAAAATTTTATAGCGTTATATTTGATGAAACAACGGATACCAGTCGTAGTTCTCAACTGACAGTCGTATTAAGCTATGTTGATGTTAATACCTGTGAAAACCGCGAAGATTTTATTGGTTTTGTAATACTGAAAATTATTCTGATTTTAATTATGAATCTGTATTAAGTGGAGAATTGCTAGCAAACACAGTTGCAAACATATTGAAAAAATTTGGCTTCAATTTAAAGGATTGTGTTGGTATAGGTGCTGATGAATGCAGCCATGTGTTAGGTAAAAACAACGGAGCAGTCACAAAATTACAGAAGATCCTACCAAACGCAATAAAAGTCCATGTTACAACCATGCTTTAAACTTGTCAATTTCCGAATGTTCGTCTGTGCGAGCTGTGAGAAATACAATTCGCACAATGAAAGAAGTTATATCATTTTTTTAAAGCTTTGCCGAAGCGAAGTAATGTTCTTAAATATATAAATAAGAGAATGCTTACAAGCTTATGCGAAACAAGATGTATTGAACGGCATGGTTCTTTGTTAAGTTTTAAATCTTGTTTAATAAATATAGTAGAAACACTTGATTTGATACCTCAGTGGAATGAACTTCAACAAAGGCCGCATTACTAAAAAATGCAATATCTAAGCCCTTATTTGTAATAACACTTTGTTCATTAGCCAATGTGTTAAACACCACACTCTCTTTAAGTGAGGCTCTTCAAAAAAAATTATTGGATAAGGAATATGCAAAAACTATTTTTAAACATACCATAAAGATATTAAATAAAAGACGGCAGAATGAAGAAAACTTTAATGCTATCTTTATGACTGCATCAAAGTTACTAGAAGGCTTAAAAATCAAGATTCCACGAATTACAGGAAAACAAACTAATCGCGCAAACCTTAATACCAATGATCCTCTAACTTACTATAGAGTCAATGTTTATTTACCATGACTTGATAGCATACTTCTAGATTTACGGTTTTAACTCTTTTGAAATAAACGTAGCAATACCTAGAAATTTATTAAATAAAACAAAGACAGAGTTAACAGCATCCATAACTAATATACTGAGTTTTATGAAAGGGCTGCCCAACATAAATACTGTTAATGAGAATGCCCAATTAATGAAAGTATTTTCAGAATTTGAATTTTGGGAGCTAAAATGGAAAGACGCAATCAAAAAGCAACAAGGCCTACCTGAATGTGCACTGGAAGCATAAAAGCAATGTGATGGTAATGTCTTCCCTTTAATTAAATGTGTTTTGCAACTGCTTCGCACCCTTCCTGTTAGCTTTGCTTCGGGAGAACGGAGTTTCTCGGTTTTAAAAAGACTTAAAACTTGGTTAAGATCCAATATAGCACAAGAACGATTAAATGGCTTAGCTATGATACATTTCCATAGAGATTGCATCATAAATGTCGTAAAGATTATTGATAGTTTTGCATCTTCAAAAACTAGAAAGCTCAATTTTATATTGCATTTTGTTATATTTATAAAAGTCTTTATTAAAAAAAAGAATATACTAAATATATTATTTTGTCTTTTGTTGCACATTACAGACAGGACCAGATTTACCTATAGACAGACAAGACTGCAGCCTGTGTACCATGATTTTAGCGGGCTCAGTTTTTAAATATGGTATCGTGGAAAATTGTGGTATTTAATAGTGTTTAGGGCCCCCAAAATTTTTTCTGCCAAGAGCCCTCGAGGATATAAATCCATCCCTTATTAAAGACTAAATATTTATTTTCAACTTTTGATTTTTTCAAGATATTTATATACAAATACATTCAATATATATATTAGCAAACTTTTCTAAAAATAACAAAATAAAAACGTCAATAACTTATTTATAAATAAAAAAACAAACTACTATTATATTTTTTTTAAATAAAGCATTTATCTTTTAATAAAAATATATTATTTTTTATATGAAAAAACACCACCATCTGCAATTGATCTCAATTTTGCTCTGACGCCTTTCATATGCCACTGTAAAAAGTTTAAATCAATTTCTTGTAGTTTTAGTTTAATACGATCATTCAAAACTTGCTCTGTTGAAGCTTGCCAATTTCCCTTGTAAACCTTCAGTGCCAAATGTCCCCAAAAATGTTCAATAGGTCGTGCTTGAGGCACATTTGGGGGATTGGATTCTTTATCAACGTAATAGACATATTGGTCCATCCAATTTAGAGAATCTTTAGAATAATGAGAACTTGCAAAATCCGGCCAAAATAAATAGTAAAAGTCTCCATGATACTTGTGAATAAATGGAAGAAGTCGTTTTTCTAAACATTCATTAATATAGATTGATGAATTGATCGCAACAGCCTTGGAAGTGCGAAACAATGGCTCGGACATACCACGGTCAGATATGGCTATCCACATTAATAATTTTTTTGGAAATTTCTCTTTTCCTATAAAAGGAACACTTTCTGGGCATGTCTTTTTGTTGTTTGTGTAGTATCCAGAATTTCCAGGCATGTTGTATTATATCTTTATTTCTTGTAAATATAACAACAATATATTTACAAGAAATAAAGATATAATACATAGGTTTCGTTTGTGTAAACAAAAATCTTTAAATACTCTATATAGTGGGTTTCTTACTTTCTAATAGCAGAGCTAATTTGCGGAGAGCGACCATTGCCAAACAAAAATAATAAAAAGAGAAAATGAATAATTACAAATACGTGTATGATAAAATTCATATATATACAATATGTATATATATATATATATTTTTGTTTTTTATTTAGTTTTGTTCTTTATTACAATATTTATTACAATTTAAATAAACAAAACTTTGTTACAATAATAAATGATCGATCAAGATATCGTTAAGAAATAAATATTAAAAATAAATATAAAGAACGCGGGTTACTCAAAGAAGACCATATATATATATATATATATATATATATATATATATATATATATATATATATATATATATGAATTTTACTCAAAATATATATATATATTTTTTTTTAATAAAATTCATATAGGGGAACATGGGGCAAGATGACGAACGTCTCGAAAAACGCCTGTATCTTAGTCAATATCTGTCCCAAAAATTAAAACTTGATTTAAAAGTAATAAAAAATCATTCCGCGTCACTGATATATCAAAAAATCACTTTAAAAGTAGAAAATAGCTGAGGAAAAACTCATTAAACGATGTTAACTCAAATCGTGATCTTGCCCCGCATACGGGGCAAGATGACGATTTGAGTTAACAAAGTTTAAAACTTTAAGAAAAGAAAACTCTATGAAGCTATAAACGCCTCAAAAACCATCATCACAAATTCTTTTTTATTAAAAAGTAATACAAATAAAGGTGTAACTTTTAAAACTAATAAATTATACATTTATATCGGTCAATGCAAAAAAAAAACAGTAACAACCTAGTAATCAGTTTGTAGCAAACTCCAACGCAACAAAATAAAACTATTGTCAAACAAATATTGTATTTCGAAATAAAACAATGACTGAACAATACAAAAATAGCAAACAGTACAAGTAAACTTCCGTTTAATATAGATTACGGACAAGCCATCTTGCCCCGGTCATCTTGCCCCAGGCTAATACAACCTTTAAAATGAATCAGAATCAGTACATAATCAAATTATCATAGCCTAATACTTCTTGTATGGCTTCCAGTTTAATCAAATTAAATAGAAATTTCTCACTTACCTTTAGTTGGTGATGTAGCGATGTTATAAATCAAGTAAAACGAGGATAAAAAGTTTTTTTCTCAATGACGAAAGTTAAGTATTAAAAAATAAACTTTTTTAATACTTAACTTTCGTCTCTAAAATAATATTTGAAAAGAAACCATTGATAAATCTAGTAAAATTAATCTACTTCCCTTTCAGCTAAAGTAAACTGTTATATTTAGTTTTGCTTAAGAGATAACTGTAGATCGTCATCTTGCCGCATTCGTCATCTTACCCCATGTTCCCCTATATATATATTTTAATTAATTATATAAAAAATAATTTTATAAATATATATATATATATATATATATATATATATATATATATATATATATATATATATATATATGAATTTTAACATACACTTATTATGTTATATCTTATATATCTTATATATTATGTATCCTTTTCATACATTTTTTATAACATAGTTACTGTTTAAGTCCTCCAGGTTTTGATAAATAGTGTTTTAATTTAGATTCAAACATGTGTTTAGAGGTTGTAAAAAAAGTATTTAATTGGGTTTGCAGAAAATTCACATCTTTAATTGCTGTGTTTATGAAAGAACATTTTCCATAAGGTATTTTATTTTAGCATGTTTAACTGACCATTATTGGAATCTCTTGTTAGGCGGTTGCTAATTCTACTATGTAGTGTAACCTAATAATTAAATATTTTGGAAGTTTTTTATTGAGGTATTTGTGTATTTAAAAAGTTCTCAACTTTTAATACATTAAAGATGGTATTAATTTGGAGTTATTTAAAGTATGTAGCTGTTTAAGATTTGTATGGCAGAAATTTATTTATTTTACTGGCTATTCTTTGAGGAATCCATATACAATATGAAAAGCTATTCTCTACAAAATCTTTAAGCATCCGTTAAAACAATGATCTTTTCGAGACTCTCTAAAAATTGCAAAAGCAATTTCTATCTTTAAAAAAGAAGATCTGACTAATATAACAAATTACCGACCTATATCTCTGTTTTCTGTTATCTGCTTTTCTCTGGTATCTGTTTTTCCGGATTTTCAAAAAATTTTAGAAAGAATTATGTTTAACATAGGATACACACATCTAATTAACAATAAACTCCTTCACGGAAATTAGTTCGGTTTTAAAAAAACTACAATCTACCAAACGTGCTATTCATCCAGTTAACGCGTTGTAGTAATAAATCTTTCAAAAATCTATAATTTACACTTGGTTAAGGTTTCAAATCGGTTTTAACCGATAACCGAAAACCGCGGTTGTTTGTCAAAACCGGTATAAATGAAGACCGTCGGTTTTCAAAAACGGTTTTAGCAGTTTTTATGTCTTTTGAATGTTTATTTATTATAGAAAGGTATAAAAGATCAAATTTGTAAAGAACTAAGTTTCATATTGTTAATTAGTTTGTATTTTGCTGGAAAGCTTAATATGACTTTTTATTTTCAAAATTATTTAAGTATTCCGCAAAAAAAAGTTCAAATATCGAATAAAACATGGAAGTATATTCGAATATAATAAATAAAAAGTATTTGAATACTCAAATAGGATAGCCTATTCTTTATATTAAAGATTTTTATTCCTTAAAAAAGTTTACAGATATATTTAGATTGCATTTTGGTTCAATATAATATTAACGTATTGGAGTGTAATAAAAATAATTCACGATAATGTTTCTATCAATTATTTAATCTTTTAAAAGTATATATATCTTCCAGATAAACCATATCATCAAAAATTTGCTGCCTGGCGTAAAATTCCAAATTCAAGTGATGTTCAAGACATCTGTATTAGACGCGGTTCTGTTGTAACATGCTCCAGTAGATCCACAACTACTTTGCGGAACCATAGCTTGTATCATAAAATTACTATCAATAGTCCTTTGACTGGAGAATCAAGCAGTAGATCAAATCCACCACCGAAAAAAAAATTAAAACTATGGGCGGCTTATTACAATAAACAAGTCTTAAAGAAATTGTAGCTGATCTAGCGACAGATGGTGTTTCAATTAATGCGATAACTAACAACAAATCATTCGCTCATCGATTCAACAAAGAAGAAATAATCTTCCTAAAAGTCCAACAACTGTATGAATTTAATCTAACAAGATTTTTCTGATAAACAGGAAGTAATGAAACAAGAAATTATCAAAAAAATCAAACGGCACATAAATTCAGCTTAACGCATGATGAATACGCATTTATGAGGCACAGAAGGTACATTGGTGTCAACCTGAATGAAAGCGTATCTAAAAAAACTCATAAAACAGGCCTCATTAAGATTTTTATGGTTTTTTCCAAGCTGAAAAGTTAAGGTTTATTTAAGTTCATTTGGTGTCTGTAAGGAAAGAGATGTAGTAGGTTCTACTTAAGATGGTGCAGCAGTCCACAAGAAGCTCATGCAATTAACGGACATTGTAGATCAGTTTTGCTTTAATCATGCAATCATCTTGGTGTGAGGAACACGTTATACAAAAAAAATGACACAAATGTTCCAATTCCCAAGGAAACGGAAGGTGATTCAGAGGAGAATGAAAATAGAATTTAAGATGAAAATTTTAGTTTTGAACCAGTAAACAATGAGATTAATGTTGATTAGCCTGAGATTTTGATAAATGCTCAAAACAAAAATTGCATTTTTATTGCAGTCAAATTTAAAAAAGCGCGTCGATCAAAGAAATAACGGAAATGTTATGCAGTTGTTCAGGTGCCTAAAAGATCCTTTAGTTGCTCCATTAAAAAATACTTTAAACTTTGCTGGAAAACTTGTGTTTAGGCTTTTTAGATTTACTTCAAATGATGATGAACCACTACTATCTAAAGCTCCATGTACAACATCGGTAAACTCAGCTGTATCTCTTAAGGATGAACTAAACCCACTTGTTAATAAAGATAGCATCACACACTTGCCCAAACCTACTGATCAACTCAAATGGCTTAAACAAGAGTTTTTGTTATACTGATATACGGGCAAAAAAAACAGAAAATCTTGAAAATATTTACGATGCGAATTTTTCTATAAAGCCCACATCAACAGATGTCGAACACATTTTTTTTGAGCTTCACTAGTTTCTGCACAAAAAGCATATTGCGATTATCTGATGAATCGTTAAAATCTTTAGTTTTCTTAAAAAATTTTTACGATAAAAATAAGTCATTTAAAGTTTTATTTTGAAATATAAACAAAATGTCAGAGGTTTTTCTTGTTAAATATTAAAACGTAAGTAAGTTTATCTTGCATTGTTTATTAAAAAAGTTATTTAAACAAACTTAAATAACTTTTTTAATAAAATGCAAGCCATCTATTTTTTTCTTATCATCTGCGGCATTGTTATGAAATATGAAAGTTACAATGATAAATATTGAAAAACTAATAACCACCAAACTGGAAGAACAAAAAAAAAGTTTTCTTAGTGAAACTATCAACGTTTTAAAAAAACAGGTAAAGATATTTAGTGATATCATAAGTGCAAATCTAAAAAAAATAACAGATCGGCTTGACAAACTTGAAAACGAGTTTAATAAAAGCAAATCGGTTATAATAATTGAAAAAGACATCAACGATATAAAGGAAAGTATCAGCTTTCAGGAAGAAAATTTCTTTAAAAAAATATCGGAAACTAACAGTCTGATGGCCAGGAAAATTAACAATTTAAAAAAAAAGTATTGACCTTGAAAATCGTACACGCCGTAATAACCTAAGGATTGATGGCTTTACTGAACTGCCCATGGAATCTTAAACTGACTGTGCAAAGAAAATTAAAGATCTATTTAGAAACAAACTGGGAATCTCTGAAGACGCAATAATTGAAAGAGCTCACCGCATTGGGAAAATAAATGAAGATAAATCTCCAAGAACTATAATTATTAAACTACTAGACTTTCAAAACAAAAATAAAATCTTAACGCTATCAAAAAAACTCAAAGGGCCGGAATATTCATTAATGAAGACTACGCGAACGAAGCGATGGAAATAAGAAAAAAGCTTTGGGAAGATGTTAAAGATGTTAAAGGTAAATTTGCTATTATCAAATATAATAAAATATCCGTCAGAGATTTTCGTAAATAATTTTAATTTTAACAAAGTACTTAATCGAGATTTGTGAAATAGTTCTGGGTGCGGATTCACAACTTTTGCGTAACTCTTGCGTAGCTTTGAGTTACGAAAAACTTACGCAAAATATTTTTTGCGTAACTATTTGGTATTCACAACTTTTTCGCAGCATTTATGTAAAGTTAAGGTTGCGCATGAGTTATGCAAAACTTAGGCAAAAACTCACGCAAAAACTTACCCAAAACTTAAGGCAAATGTTTTATAACTATTTGTATAAATGAAGTAGTTAGTATTACTAATTCTTTTTTTATTAAGACACACAGGGCAATGTTTGGCCAAGCAGTGAATGTTTCCTTTTTAAAGAGAGGGCTTAAATTTACTTTCAATTATTTTTTGTTGTTGTTGTTGCTATATTTAAAAATGTAGCAAAACCATATAGGGGCTATTCAAATAATACGTGACATTCTTATATAGGGTGAAGGTGTTTGAAAGTGTAACCAAATATTACATTGGAGAGAGGGTGGTTAGCCACATTGTGACATGACAAAATTTTTAAAATTAAAATTCTAATCACAGCGGAATAGTAAACCTTTTGCATAAAAGTACAAACTCAAAGATATATTTGTTTAAAAATAATGTCACGTCACAAATAGGGCGGGGAGAGATTGTTTAAAATGTTTCATATACTAAGAAGAGAGTCCACCAAAAAAGTGTTTCGTATTATTTTAAAGCAAAAAAGTGTTTTGTATTATTTGAGTAGCCCCATATAGCATATACGCGCAATTACCTTTATAAGTAATAGCATATATAGCATAAACATTCTTTTAATCTATATTGAGTATCTATTAGCAAAAAAATCAATATAATTAATAATTGGATTAAAAATGGAACAAATAAGAGTCGGTTGGTTTTTTAAATGAGATATCGATTATTAACAAAATGCTACACATCTATTATTTTAAATATAAACATTACAAGCACTCATTAAGAAGTAATTCGGGCATATTTATTCAAATCAAAATGGGTAATAAAAATTGTATTATCCTGGGCTTATATAAGATAGTTATTCGGCTTCCTGTCTGATGCCATCAGTGAATGCGCCCACTGGTTTTATTTAGCCCTAACTCTAAACCTGCCGCGAACCTTATTTGTAAACATTACTGGCTAAATAAACTAACTAAAATATACAGAAAACTAGCATTTGAAAGAACTTTTTTTTCTATTTTTAATATAAACAAAAAAAGAAAAACAACATGAAATTATTATTTTGAGGCATTTTTTTGGCGCTTATACCGGTCCTATAGTACCAAAAAAGGTCTGGGTTCACCCTTGATCAGATCATGCAACTTGCCTTGCATTGCTTCAGGAAGTTAAAACAAAATACTAGTTTAGCATGAAATTTCACGTTCATAAAATAACTGAAGTGCTAAACTAAAGTGTTTTTTTTAACTTCTTGTTTTCATTCTAACTTGTCATACCCTAGGGTATAAGAAAACATCATGATAATTGTTAAATTTTCTTTTCAGTGGTCTTGTTTTATCATATAATTGACTTGAATCAAAAACACTTTTATTTGCAATAGGGAATGACAGTTTCATTAAATAAAGAAATTGCTTCAATAAATATAAGAAATACGTTTGATTGCATTCTAGTATATTTGAAACTATTTATAAACAAAATTTCTATTGTCAAAAATATAAGGAACATTTTGAAAACATGAGCAAAAGTTCAACAACTTTTCCATAACATATTATGAAAAATACATTGTATTTTTCCTAATATGTTATGGAAAATATTTCAATTGTATTAATTAATAAAGGATGAGTTTAAATTAAAACCCACTTGTTTTTTGTAAGTTTTCTTTCAGTGATATTTCAGATTGAGAATTTATGGTACCATGTTTGCACAAATAAAAACATGATTTTTATATTTGATGGATAGCGTAAAGTTAATTCTGTGAATTAGGTACTTGCAGTATAAAAACGTTTGACTCTTTGACAGAGCAAGTATTGATTAAAGCACAACAACAAGTACTGTAGTAGGTTTTTAAGACACCAAATACAGTACAATCTAATAGCTACAACCAGTGTGAACAATATGCTGTCATCTCAAGAGCTGTAATACTATTTTCAACAGCACAAGATAATAATTCTACTGAATTGTGAAAAGCGCTATCACTCCATTTGGACTAACTGGTGGATCAAGGAATTTTTATGGAATTTCTGCTCTTTGCAATAACAAACTACAACAATGAGATTTCAAATAGAAATGCAAAAAAAAACAATTTAAACTATTACAGAATATATTTATTATTTGCAAATAACAATGCTATTTACCAAGAAATTAGGCTTTAAAAAACAATGCTCTTTTTTTAATAATTTAAAGTATCCATAAATATAAATAATATCTCCTGATATTTGAAATAATTAAAAACAGAGCATTATTATTCAAAACAATCTTAATACCTTTGAATAATTGAAATTATCGAAAAACATAGCATCATAATTCAAAGTAAGTTTAATATTTAGGTTACAATACTTTTTTACTTCAATAGCCTGATTACTCAGAGATTTTAGCATTATTGTACTTTGAAATAGTCTTGTTCTCATTTACAAGTTAAAAAAAGTAGATATTTGAAAAACTAATGAAATAATTACATATTTTTGTGAATATTGTATCTATATTAGCACAAATATTTTCTCTCACACTCAGAGAGAGTAAAAGAGAGAACTCTCTCTTTATGCTAGTTATGCAAGTTAAAGTATATACTTCAATAATATTATTGTATATATTTTTGTATAATATAGTATAGATAGTATAGTATAGATACAACCATAAGTTAATATAGTATGGATACAGAGCCGGATCCAGCTTTTTTTGGTCATTGAGATAGCTAACTTCTAGACATGGAGCAAACGCCAAATATTTAAATGTTTATACTTATGTCAAATAAGGATGCCTTGCAAAAAATTGCGATGATTGGAGGCTGGGAACAAAAATGCCCCATATTTTGTGCCCCCCTCAAACGTGAGAGCAACAAGTTGATGAAATATTTTTTGTACTGTTTTTAACTAGACTAATATTCATCGATAAATTTTAAATTTTATAGTAAAATATTTTAGCTTTCAAAAATTATGACCATATAAAGTTTAAACCCTCCTCAATTTGAAGGGTTATAAATTTAATATGGTCATTATTTTTGAACGCTAAAACGCTATGAAACTTAAAATTTGATCGATGAATATAAAATCTCAAAGACCAAAAAAAGCTGGATCCGGCTCTGTATGGATACATCATATAGTTTTGATGTATGACAATAACTAGTTATTAAGTTAACTTAACTTATTTAATAAGTTATTGGCATACAAAAAAAACTATATGATATATCCGTACTATGGTCGCTCTCCTTGTTTTAGCTAGGCTATGAGAGAGTGAACCTTATGTAGTACATCTAAATTTTTGGTATGTATACTGCTATTGTTGTTGTTGTTAAAAAAAAAAACTATAGGGTTAAATCGCATTTTATGTGCGTAAACTAAAAAAGTCAAAAGCGCAACTTAGCGTATTTAAAAGAAAACGCATAATTAATGCATAACTATGCAACGATTGTTAAAATATGTTTAAAATCCATTTCTTTGAATACGTCTAAGTTAAAAATTTTTAAAAAACTCTTTTGTAAAACTTTTTAAAACTTTTAAAAATTTTTAAAAAACTCTTTTGTTAAAAATTTGTAAAAAACTCTTTTGTTTAAAAGTATTCCAAAAACAAAAGAACTTCTTAATTACTTTAAATAAAATAAATATACAGACATTATAGCAAAACGTAATAATAAAAGAAAATAGCAGACGTAACTTTTCTTGCGTAATGTTTGCTAAGCACTTTTTAGGAAAATGTTGCGAATACCGTTTTTTAGACTTTTTGCGCAAGTAATAACTTACGTAAAAACTTAAGAATTTCGTAAAATTTTGTATACACAAGGCTTGTGAATACCACTTAGCATAACTTTGAACTTAAGCAAAACTTACGCAAACTTTACGCAAATTTTGGACTTAAGAAAGTGCTGTGAGGCCGCACCCAGTACATTTTTTATTATGCATGCACATTTTAATTTACCGCTTTTTACACAATGTCTTACCATAGTCTATAGAAATATACCCTGGTCTGGAAGCTATTGTTTTATTCTTTTGTTTTCCGAGTTTTTAAAAAAAGTCACGTGATCAATGTAGTTGCAAAACAAATATTTAAATGGCCAACGCCTTAAGTTACTCTCAACAAAATACACTAGAAATCTTAGTTGATTTCTTAAATAGCGACGATTTTGAAGAGGAAATTGAAATAGAAATTGAAGACACAGGTTCAGAGGTAAAAATCATATATAAAAAATAAATTTAAATCTTGTTTTTTTTACAGTTTTAAACTAATCTAGTGTGTTAAAATTACTTATGTTAAATTACTTTCTTATGTAATGAGTATTATGTTACTTTTCTTTAGATTTCTGACCAATTAAATCAGCTTTGTCTTCAATGTTCAAAGTCGTATAAAACTAAAGGAGGTCTCAAAAGACACATACGATCAAAACATATGACTAATGAAGATGAAATTTCGTGTATCAGCATTGAAGATATTGATTCATTAATTACACATGCCAAAAAAAAGATATTAAATACATCCTATTATCCCAATGATTTAACGGAACCTATTAAAAAATATAATTTTGTTGTAACTGATCAGTTTTATGCTGAATCTAAAAAGTATTTTATTGAACTTTGTAAGTCTGGTGATGTAGAAAGATATTTTTCTAAAATATATGCAGACTTTGTTCTTGGTGCAGAATCCTACTTTTCTGGATTGCAAAATCCTTATTGCACTCTTTTTGCAACCAAATATGTGGATAAACTAATATCACATTCAAAAAAAGTAAAAGAGTTTGGTAATAAAGAACCCATTCAAGTTAACCCAATTACAGAGTCTGAAATGGATGCTTTACAATTTTTAGCTGGTTATGTGGTTAAAAAGTTTTTAAAAAAATATAAAAATAGCAAATACTTTAAAAACTATCAATCTCTTATCTTGTTATTAAAAAGTATGCTAACCAATGATATAAAACAAAAGTTAATTGATGTTCAAAACAGAGGAGGATTATCAGCTGTTAACAAAAACATGCAGCTTTTATTTATTAAAGTCGAAGAATGTTTTCGAATAAAAACTGGTTTTTATAGCATTAAAAAAATTGACATTCCAAAAATTACAAATGAATTATTAAGGAGTGAAGAAATATTATGCTATTATAATAGTCATTGCGATGCTTCAGGAATAGTTGTGGAGAAAGAATTAAAAAAGAATTTATTAGAAAATATGATACAATTATATTGTAGAGTGCGCTCCTTTTCATTAGCAAAGGACATTACAGAAAAGCATAAAAAATATTTAAAAGTGAAAAAGTCTAAGGGACTTAGAAAAAATATAAAAAAGGCAACAGAAACTTATAATATATATTAAATAAAGTATTTTAATTACAAATGTAGAATAAATAATATATCAGATAAATATATATGTAGTTATAAATATGTAATTAAATATTTTATGACATACAACTCATTAAATAATTTTTCTTTCAAATGTATGGTTATTTTTAATTTTGGGTAAATATATATATATATATATATATATATATATATATATATATATATATATATATATATATATATATATATATATATATATATATATATATATATATATATATATATATATATACACACACACACACATATATGTGTGTATATATCTATGTATGTATATGTATATATATACATATATGTGTATATATATATCTACATATATATATATATATATATATATATATATATATATATATATATATATATATATATATATATTATATATATGTCAAAGTTAAGGACTCCGCCATCCCAAATTTTTATTATGAACATACTTTTGATAGGTATGAACATACTTTTTTTCAAGTTTGGACTTTGCACAATATGTGAAAGTGCCCTATCCAAAACATTAAAAAAAGGCAGTGCCCAAGTATTTATCTATCTATCTATCTATCTATATATATATATATATATATATACATATATATATATATATATATATATATATATATATATATATATATATATATATATATATATATATATATATATATGTATATATATATATATATATATATATATATATATATATATATATATATATATATATATATAGATATATATATTACTATTGACATTGTAAATATTATATATATACTACTATTGATGTTGTATATTGTATATATTATATATACTACTATTAATATTGTATATTGTGATATGATTTGCAAGAGTTCTGTTTACTTAAAAAAGTTATTTTCTTTTTTGTATCAACTCATCATCAACTTTATCCCATGATATGTATCTTTTTTGTTTGCCTCTAGTGTTACCTGTTACAGGAACAACTGACCTTTGCATTCTTATAGCATTAGACTGATAACCAAATTGATAAACATTTGGATTTTCGTTTCTGCGACCCATACTTCGGTGTCGTCCAAAATATTCTTCAACAACATCTTGGTTAAACTTCTCTGTTAAAACAAATGGCATACCAGCAGTTAATAAAAACTGCGTGGCTTCAATAACTGATTTGGAGGTGATCTTTAAACCTTCAAATGTTTGTGATGATATAAACATTTTTTCTTTTTCACTATCGGAAAAACCTTGTCTTGTTAAGATACTTTGCCTCCAATTTTCAAAGTATTTTAAGAAGCAGTTTTTTAACCAAAAAAATCTTGGATCACTAATGCTTGTAAAAGGTTTTAAAAAATCTTTACGCTTGTTGGTTCCTTCAGATTGATTACGAACATTCAGGCAATCAAAAAAACTGTCCATATAATAGCAAAGTTCTGCTGTGGCATGCATTTCTTGCGGATAATAAGAAAAAATAACATTTGAAACAGATTTGCTCAAAACCTGACATGCTAAATTAACTCTCATAATTGAATAGGGGTTAAGATCAACATGTGCCATAGTTAACTTTGGTATCAGTTTCAATCCTCTACTCAATTCATCATCAACAAGTTTTCTAATGTGAGTCCAACAAATTTCTTTTCCATTATTCCACAATAATCTAGATTTTTTTCCATTTCCTAGCAAAAAATATTCATTTTATGAAAATTTTTTAATGAAAACTATTTCTTTAAAAAAATAATTATTGATAAATGACTAAAAATTTGCTTACCCGAATTAAATATACAGTTCCTTAACGTCTTCATCAAATGGGGAGCATCTGCAAAAAACCAAATATATCTTTCGGGTGCATAAATATTCACGGTGCGATACACTAAATCTTCATCAATACAGTTATCCATGTATTCATGCATTTTATAAAATTTTCGATTTCCAGATGCACCGTCAGAAACACATGCTACAACAGATAATTTACAAATAACTTCAAGAACTAATACTGCTTCCCAAAATGTTTTGAAAATCTGACTGGCATTTGTATCTGTAGTTGCAAAAAATGCTAAAGCGTATTTCAAATCTGAAGATAACCCTCGAACATAGTATACAAAAACATGTTTTGCTAACTCGTTCAAATCAGGAAAACTACAATAATTTAGATCTGGATCTCCAAGATCAACATATCCAATTAGGTCACCAGAATGTTTATCAAATACTAAATCAGATTGAATTTTAATTTCATCAAATGATAATACAACAAATCTCTGATGATCTTTTAGCTTAGATGATGTTTTTATTAGTTCTTCTATAACTTTGGAGTTAAAACCAGCAGAAGGTTTAACTGCATTTTTGTAATCCCTTAAAGTCCTGGAACTAGGAAGGGTTAAAATATTAGATGTTCTTAATTCATCATAAGCTGATGCAGATTTCATGCAAAGTGACAAACAAAATCTTATAATCATAGGATGATACTTGACTACATTTGGATGACAACAGGCAGCTTTTTTTTGTTCATCCCAAAAAAGTTTCATGAAAGGTGTAAGTTTTTCTGCGTTTGATTCCATAACAATTGCAATATCTTTTTTTAATTCTTCACCAATTACAATGCTTTTATTCAATATATCATTTTGCATATTGCACTGAGCAAACTGAAGTGGAACATTTAATCTTGCTTTTTCAAACTCATATTTCATAATAAAGTTTTCACAAGCTAAACATTGATTCTGTCCTTTAACACAAACAAAACAGTCAGATGATCTCAAATAAGTCTTTACTTCAGGTGGAGAACCATCAACAATGTGATTAAAATTGGTTTTACATGACACTGTATGTAACAGCAAATCAGGAGAACTTATGTTTCTAATACCATCACATATATTATAAGACAAAAGTTCTTGCAGAAGCAAAGAAATTGTTATATTTTTTAGAGATCTTGAATGTAATTTATATAGTTCAGTGCAGATTGGTAAAGACCAACCAAAAACAATGCATGAATAATCTAAACTTGTGTCAACAAACACTTCAAACTTTGATGATAAAAACGGATTTTCTATGTGCTTAAACAGAATTGTTTCATCAAAAATACTAATTTCCCATTCATTCAACTTTAACTTTCGAATACGCATTTTAAATTCTTCAAAAGTATTGTATACAGGCTTGTTGGCATTTTTATTTATTGTTGCTATATCTTTAACTATATTTAAGTGCCTTCTTTCAGTTGGTTTAGTAGTTGGATGTGATTTAACAGGTAAATTTAAGGTAGGAACAACACCAAGTCGTAATGTTTTTCTTCCAGTCTCTAAAAAGAAACAACAGTACAGGTAAGTTTTTTTACATGAGTAATTTTAACTTAATGGTGTAAATGAAAGCAGTCATTTACACCATTGAGTTAAAAATAATTACATATACATATATATACATATATATATATATATATATATATATATATATATATATATATATATATATATATATATATATATATATATATATATATATATATATATATATAAATTAGTAAAAACACTTATCTAACTTTTATCTTCTACAGCATGTTTCGCCTACTGATGGCGAAACATGCTGTAGAAGATAAAAGTTACATAAGTGTTTTTACTAATTTATTATTGCACTGTTCTTTAAGAACATTGAACACTTTATTTGTAGAATACACTGACATAACTTATATATATATATATATATATATATATATATATATATATATATATATATATATATATATATATATATATATATATATATATATATATATGTAGTTGTACTAACTAGTTGCATGTTGTTTCGTGGATCTATTTAATACCAAAATGAATACAAAAGCTGCCTTGGCTATTTGGTTTATAAATTAGACATAAGACTAGTCTAAATTATTTAACGAAGTGCACCAACGAGAAGGTAAGCCATAGGACTTTGCACTCCATTTCTAAAATGATATGCATTTTAACTATAATGATCATTATAATTACAATGCAATACCATTATATATTACTCATGCATAATAATATAAAATATTAATTGCCATGAAAATTATGTACTCACTTGTAAATTCTATATCTTCTGGAGAAAAGTGTTTCTCACAAAAATAAACATTTCCTTTTGTTATTCTTTCTTTTAATAATCCATCTAATGGACGGTAAATAGCAAGAAAATCAATCAACTTTTTCCTCCAAGTGGTATGGTATTCATCTTTTCTTGTAGATATTTGAAATAGTCCAATATCCTTGTGTTTATTTGTATCTGAAACTGTGCACTGTGGAAGGCAGCAATTTCTACCTGGCATTGCTTTTTTTTTTTTACAAGTACGATTACTTAAGTTCAAATGTAGTTCTAAAAAGGACTGTTTAATTAAATTTTAAGTGAAAATTCCTTGATATGTCTTTTAACATTCACTAACTAGAATTGCTTAAAATATATTAGTTATATGTAGTTCTAAAAAGGACTGTTTAAATAAATTATAATTAAAAATTCTTTGATATATCTTTTAAAATTCATTTCGACGGCTGATTTGTTTTGCAACTACATTGATCACGTGACCGAAAAAAATTAAAACAATAGCTTCCAGACCAGGGTATATTTCTATAGACTATGGTCTTACGAAAGCAAAAATAAAACAAAAGATTTTGAAACGCTGCGTTGCAACATCTTCGAAAGTGCTAATAATATTTTACTAAATGATTTTTACGACTCTGATGCGCAAATTTTTTACATAAATAATTTTGATTCGAAATACTTTGAAACAGGAACTTTTAAAATTGAATTTGAAACTTTAAAAAATAATTTTACTGCAATACACATAAATATAAGAAGTATAAACAAAAATTTTGATAAACTAAAACACTTTCTAATAGATTGCAATTACTCATTTAGTATGATTTGCATAACCGAAACGTGGTGTTCTTATGAATCATATCATACGAACTCAAATTTTCAAATTCCAAATTATAAACTAATATCTTTTGAAAGCAAAACAAACAAAAGGGGAGGAGGGATCGCAACGTATACCCGAAATAATCAAGTGCTTAAAGTAAGACAAGACCTCTCCATCTCTGACACTGATAGAGAAGTCTTTACTATTGAGATAACGAGTAATTTATCAAAAAATATTATAATTTCCACTTGCTATAGACCTCTAGAAGGTTATATAATTAAGTTTTCAAATTTTTTAAATGAAATCTTTCTCAAAATAAATGACAAGGGAAAAAATATTTTCTTTATAGGGGATTTAAATATTAACAGTCTAAACTACAAAGAAAATGCGATTACTTTTTACAAAATTTATAAAAAGAAAAATCAATCAGTTCTCTGTTAAAAAATTTAAAGACTCGCTATCGATAGTAAATTGGGATGGAGTGTATCAAGAATGTAACCTTGGACACACAAACTCCGCATACAATTTATTTATAAATATTTTTCTAGATCACTACAAAAACATTTCCTTGTTGAAGAGAAAGCAATAAAGCTAAAATATTTAAACTGCCCATGGATAACTAACGGGATTAGAAAATCATCAAAAACAAATCAAAAACTCTATATCGAGTATTTAAAAAACAGAAACGAAACTAACTTAACTACATACAAGGAATAAAAAAAATTTATTTGAAAAAATTAGAAAGAATTCAAAAAAGGTATAATATTCGAAACAAATGCAAAAAAGCAAAAGTAATATTAAAAAAACCTGGAACATATTGAAAGAAATAATATGTAAAAACCATACTAAATCAAATAATTTACCCGATAAAATTATCGTTAACGAAACTGAACATATCGACAAAACTTCTATTACTGAAAACTTCAATAGCTTTTTTGCAAACATAGGCCCTAATATGGCTTCAAAAATTCAATGCCCTGATATCTCCTTCGAAACCTATATCATAAACCAACATTTCTGTTTAAACATTTTCTCTGGACTAAACCACGAAGAACTAGAAATTGCAAAAAATACTCGCTTGAGACGAATAAGGCCCCTGGGATAGACGACATTTGTAGCTATATAGTTGTAAATGTGTTTCCGGTGATAAAATAACCAATCTATGAAATATTTAAATCTTCAATTATAACAGGATGTGTACTGAATAAATTAAAAATAGATAAGGTAATACCAATATTAAAAACCGGAGATTCATTTACACTATATAACTACAGACCTTTCTCAGTTCTTCCTGTATTTTCAAAACTTTTAGAGAGAGTAATATACAATAAACTGTATAAATATCTAACAAATAACAAAATCCTAAATGAAAGTATGGCTTCCAAGAGCAACATTCAACCGAACACACAATTCTTGATCTTATAAATAATATAAATGACTCCTTTGAAAACAAAAAATTTGTTGATTTATCTAAGTCGCTTGACGCAGTAGATCACGCTACCATAATTAGAAAAATGGAAAAATATGGGGTAAAAGGTGTTGCACTAAACTGGTTCAAAAATTTTTTACCAGACAGAAAACAATGCGTTATTGCTCATGAAAAAAAATTTTAAAAATTACTTAAAATAAAATGCGGTGTCTCCCAAGATTCCATTCTTGCACCTCTTTTGTTTTTAATATACATAAACGATCTTCCTAAAGCCTCAAGTACATTGGATGTCATAATGTTTGCAGACGACACTAATTTATTTTACGCATTTTTTTTTTTTAATTTTCAGCAGTTTTTATTGAAGAAAATTTGTCTTAAAGACCAAACATCAATAATATTTTTAACAAAGTTGCAAAAAGCATTGGAATTCTTTAAAAATCTAGAAGCAAATAAAACAAAAACTAAGACAACTAACTCTTTTATTCATTTTTTTATAAATGATGAAATATTATAAAGGGAAGTACACATAAATCTAAACTAAAATCTCTTTATCGACATCAAGAACACGCAGCTCGCATAATGAATTTTTAAAACCGTTTTTTTGAACTTTGAACCACTTTTTACAGAAGTGGGCGCCTTAAATGTTAATCGACTAAAAGTATTTAATGCTTTTTGCTTTGTTTACAAATGTAAAAAAATTATTTTCCCCGATGTTTTTGTAAATTATTACAAAATTAAGCCCTAAAACAAACATATTCTACCTAATATATTTGTTATCTTACCATGGACCTTTTTTCTGCAATGAATGGTCTAGTTTAGTTTTTTTATCTCAATTGATCTATTCTTTTTTCAGACGATCTGTAAACATAATTATTTGTTCAACCAAAAACATTCTTGATTTTTTAAAATATTTTTGAATGTATATTGATTTGAAACGATATATGAAACTATATATTGATTTGCTATGTTTTATTGTGAATTTTGCCTTTGAAATATGTACATTATTTAAATTATTGTATTATTTATAGGTTATGTTTTAAGTATATATTTATTTTATAAAGCATATAGATGTTTTTATTGTAGAAGAAAATTGATTTTTATATTGTTAAAAGTATCGTAAAGAAAAAAAAATAATGATAAAATTGATGTTAATGGCTTGTTTGAAATCCGAATTTTAAGTTACAAAGCAGTTTTTTGAGATAGCGCGAAGGAATCACCAGTAACAGCGCGAAGGAATTATCAAAGACTATTCAATTTACGATTCTTTATCAACTCTTTAAAAACCTTTTATAACGCATTAAGAGCAGGAGTTTAGAGTTTAACCAGAGTTATAGTTTAAAAGGATTAAAAGGATAAAGAATTTAAAAAAGATTGGACGCATTAAGAGCAAGAGTTTAACCAGAAATAGGGCTTAAAAGAATTTAAAAAAAGAAAAGTAACATTAGTAGGAATTTAGTTATAACATTTAATTATTAGAGTTAAAATTATCATATTATAAAATTGAGTTGTATTATTAGAGTTAAAATTATCATATTATAAAATTGAGTTGGAGGTCATCCGTAAGACGTCCGTCGACGTCTTACGGATGACCTCCGGGCAACGCATGTCCACTGGGTTCTTGGAGTCACGGAAAAGTTAAGCAAGCCATATAAGCGGTTACGAGTCTTTCAAGTATTTTATCAACGTTTGAGAGTAGGAGTATTGGTCTGTGACTTTCACGGAAAGTTCAAAACTAAAGATAAGCACAACTTTAGCTATTTTCAGATTTCTGGGAAAACACCATTTTAGAAAAACAAAACATTAAAAATGGTTGTAAAAATTTTAGAGATTTCTGTTTTAAGTAGTTTATATATTTTCATTGGTCCAAGGCTATCCACTTGCTATTTGGAACCTTTTTTATTTATTTCAATTTTTGACTATATGTATTTTTTTAAAGTTTATTTTATTTATTAAATAGATTTTTTTCATCCATGGTTTTGTCTTAAATTGTATCTTGTTTAGTAAGCTTGCGAAAAGGTGAACGTGTATATAACAGTTTATTGATATTTTCAAAAATTTGCAAGTAACTACAGCCAATCATTAGAGCTAGTGTTTTGTAACTTAATTTTATTAATATCTTTTTTGAAGGACTCCTTATTAAATATATTCCTACTTCTTACTTGGGTAAATGACTTTGTTTTAGGTGGTGCTTGAAATATATTATTAGCTATCCAAAATTGGGGAAGGTAATCAGATATCAATATCTAATAATCAGGTTACCTGGTTTAATATCATTTGATTTAGTTCATTAGATTAGAGAATACGTTGTAAAAGTTTTTGATGTACTGGTGGGATGCGAGTAATACGGCTAGGATGAAATGTGTGCAGAAGAAAATAATCAAAAGTAATTGAGTCAAGGAAATCTTTAGAAGGCTGATCATAATCATCTTTTAGTAAACCAATTTTAAAGTTACTAAGGATAAGTACAGTTTTTTTTTATTTTCAGTTAAATTGCCTTAGTAGAGGATTGATATAGAATGTGTTAAAATTATCTAGTGACATGTTTTGATGTCTGTAGACACAACCAATAGTAAATTTAGACTTTTTTAAATAATTAAGTTTCAGATATACCAATTATATTAAACTCAATTTTTTCAAAGATAGTAAATTTTCAATGAGATCAAAATTTTTTAAGAAAAACTTAATGAGGATAATTTGCTTAAATTATAACTAGGGTTATCAATATCAGTATAATTGCTATCGGCTTGTATGGTTAAAACGCTGTCATTAAATCTATTGAAAATAGAGCTAAGATTTTTATTAGTGTGTCGAGGTGTAGCGGTAGAGCGCTCGCTTCGTAAGCGACAGGTTCCAAGTTCGATTCCCACCACGTCCCTGGTAGTACCGTGCTCAACTTGCTTTTCCGCGCAGCGGCCTCGTTCATCAACAATGCCGGGCTTACCCGGGTTCCTGGGAGCCTAGGCGCCCAGCTTAAAAAAATTAGGGTACCAGCAGTTTTTATGCGGCCGTGGCGCAGTGGTTAGAGCGCTTGTTTTTAAGCAGAAGATCCAGGTTCGAAACGAGCTCTGGACAAATTTTCGCGACACGGTAAAAAATGAGGCGTGAACTTCTCGGTTAAATGCACTTCCGCGGTGCTCTGTGACAAGACCGTTAGGACTTCTTGGGGCACCTAAAGAAAAAAAAAAAGCAGGGCCTTCGATTTTAAACGTATATAATATTTTCTATATTATATATGACTTGACATTCTAAATTATTTTCATTAATTTTTAATGAAATTAATTTCGATAATTTCTATTCAAGTTAATTTCATTAAATTCTCATGTAATTAAAAATAAAAACCTAAAACTTTTTTAAAAAAAGTTCGAACTTGAACACGTTTGAACTATATTAGAAAAAAGTCCGAGCAAGTTCTTTTTTTACTTACATTTTTTTTTTTTTTTTTTTTTTTTTTTTTGTTCATTTAACAATATTCTCTGGTAAAAGTGTCGTTGGTACATAATATATGAAGAACACGGAAACACACGAAAAAGTGAAACAAACAGATACGAGTTAATTAAGAAACTGTTTAATTATTCATGAAGAAATGCGAACTGACTATATTTTGATTAGAGTTTTTATTTTATTTGAGAACAAATAATATCACTAGGGTTGCCAGACGGATTCAAGCTCTGTGTCCCGCGTCCCGGCTCAACCCTCCCCGAGATATTAAATGTCCCGAATCCGAAAATTGATGAAAATTGGTTTCAAAATCATTCAAATGTCATCAATTGTTCTAAATCTTCGAGCCACAACAAACTTGTGATGATTAAATATAAATAACACATTTCTTGAATACTTTATTAATAACCACAACTTTACTTATTTACTTTTTCGGGTCTTGCAGTCGCACTGTCGCACACCGGAAGTTGAATTAATTTGTTGTGACATGCGCATAAGTGCAGACAAAAAATGGAAATCAGTAATTTAGAGCTTCGCTAAATGGCGAACGTCCTTTTTTCAACGGAAAAAGATAAAAAAAAGTAATTAAATAGTAAAGAAAAGAAAAAAGAAAAAGAAAAACAATGGAAAGAAAATAATTAAAAGAAAACTAATAAGGAAAAATTTGAAAAATAAAAGAAAAAAGGGAAAGTATGATGAAACAAAAGAGATTTAAGAAAAATAAATGATTAACGGAAAGAAAAAAAAAAGACAGAGAAGAGAATTGAAATATATATCTATATTCGAATTAAAACTTTTTTTTACGATTTTTGTAAACTATTTGTTGTTGCTGTTGTAATTAACATTTCAAGAAATTTCAGCAAATAATTAGCATGCGTTGGCTCTCTTTGGGTCCTGCTATCGAAAGCTTGCTGCAGTCATGGTCAGTCATTGTTTTGTATTTCAAATCACTTGAAGAAGATTGTTCAGTAAGACTAAGAAAACTTCTCGGTCTTTAGGTCGACATTGATCACGGTGATTTGCAACTGAAAGTCACCGGAATTTATATAAATTTGTCCAAAACCTGTGTTTTGTCTTTGAAAAAACTGTTCTTGTTCTGGAAAGAGAAAACAAGTCTTTTTGTGAGCTGTATGATACTATGTATGACTTAAGCAAGAAGTTGAACGTCCGGCTTCAAAACAGATTTTTTGGGTTTAGCGCTCAGTGTATTCTTAAGTCAGAGTTAATTCCCGCCGCAATGAAAAAGTCAATTGAATCAAATTTATGTGCTGGTTAACTGTGACTTATTTAGAGCAGTGGTTTGATTTTTTATCTGGAGCAGTTACGCGTGTTTTGCAGCCGTTCTTGCTACAGGTTGTCCCCAGCTTTGAGAACATCATTACTGCTTGTGGTGTCCTAGGTCTAACTTCAAGTATAGACGTAGACATCATGTATGATGAATTTTCATCAGCTAAGCCAGGATTAGAAAACGTTATTGCGGATGATAAAAGTGACTGTGCTGCTGTAAAATGGCAAACACTTTTTGTTAGTTGTGGTGAAAAACATGTTCCTGTAAATTTACTAAATTTTTTTTTCCTATGTGTTGTCTATCCCGACAAGTAATGCGTTTTGTGAAAGAATCTTCCCACTCAGGAATATCAAGCGGAGGTCGTAAAGAAATAGAGCGACTGTTGAACTTGTGAGCGCAGAGCTCCAAGTTTCAGTGAATTTTTCTAAATTGTGAACTGAGCTCTATGACTATGTTCTCAAAGATCTGAAAGTACTTAATGCAGTTGTCAATAGCCAGAAATACGGTTACGCAATGAAGAAGAAAAATTAATACTAAATTATATATATTCATAGTCTCATAAACGAAATTTTTTTCGAGCTTTCGTCCTCCGTTATAATTTCCCGGGCTGAAAAATAGAATATCTAGCATCCCTTAATATCACATAAATTAATAGTTGTTTGTTTTATTTATGTACATATTTTTTTTGGTAAATATGTAATAAAATATTTTGTATATTTTTTGAAATATATAAAATAGGTATTTAAGGTATTTTTTATTTTATTTTTTTACCACTTATGAATTATAAATCATATTTACAATATTATTTTTGCAATAATTGGACAATAATTCAGACTTCGATACACAATTCCCTGATGAAATTATTCAGTTTTCCAAGTTCATGGCAAATGAAAAGAACATATCAGCACTTGAATGTTTACACGTAATTCGTAGGAATAAGTTAGAATCAGTTTTTACCGATGTTGAATCGCATATCGGATTTTTCTTACCCTTCTCATAACTAATAGTAGCGCAGAGAGAGTATTTTCGAAAATGGCAATAGTTAAAAATGATCTCCGTTTTTCAAGGTTAAATGATCGTTTAAATGCTCTTTGTTTAATGGCAATTGAAAGAACACTTTAAAAAAATATAAATTTTCAAGATGTTGTAATTGATTTTGCAAATGTAAAAGCAAGAAAAGTTTCTCTGTAAACAAAAAAGTAATCTTATATTTTTTGCATTTAATTTTAAATACATTTTTTCAGGAATGGGGCCCCAAATATTTTTTAGCTCCCGGCCCCCAAGACCCTTAATCTGGCACTGTTCATCAAAGTTCGTGTTAATGAGTTATAGAGTTTAGAGAGGGTTATAACCACAAGTAGCCTCCTCATCTGTAGTGGCCTATAACAAAAAAAAATTAAAAGTTATATATATATATATATATATATATATATATATATATATATATATATATATATATATATATATATATATATATAATATATATATATATATATATACTTTATGTAATTAAATGAATAAAAACAACTAAATAGCGGGACTTAAAGTTTCATGCCCGAAGGCAATCATCAGCCGTGAAATCAAAAACCATTTAAAAAACTTAAAACTAAATACCGTAGAACGTATTCAGACGTGATAAACAAATCTGAGTAAAAACAAAACAAGAAGCCGCTATAGTTTACTAGTCTTCTGTGTCAAATTAAGACAACAAGAATTTCTTTGAATGTCGAAACTGAGATACAATTTCATTCTTTTTGTTTAGCAAAGTTGTTCCACAATGTGATAAAATTACATATTTTTCATAAAGACAGAGGTAGCAATTTTTTTGTTGTAAAATTATAGGGTCTGCAACGTTTAATTATTCTCCACGTTAAGATAGGTTTTATGTTTTGATCTTTCAAGCTCCATACTTCCTTTGAAAGTTCAGTGTCGTTTCTGTATTTAACTGAAGCAATGGATTTTAGATGATTAGCGTATCTTAATTTAAATTAATGTAGTATATAAAATTAAACAGAAAGTTTTTCAATTTTATTGTCTTATGCTTGATGTGGTCAATGCAGTTGCTTAAGCTATAATCTTTCTTCTACTATTATCTTTGGATCTTATTGCTGTAAAATATGGAATTTGATTAAATATTGCATAAAATTTTTTAAGCATACATTTTACAACATACATTTTAAATTTAAAAGTTTTTGATGTAAACGATTTTTTCCGTCAATAAACCAAAACACTTTAAACAATGCTTTGATTTTTGCTGAACATCATGTCATTATAAAAAGCGAAGATAAAAGCATTATTAAAACATGCAAGAAAATCCCTAATTTTCAATAACGAGACGGCGTGGATCAAAAAAAGAGGAGGACTGTTCGATGTCACAATGGGGACATTTGATGGTGCTGAAGTGTGCGAGCTGGTGGGAATTTTTTTACTATTTCAAATTTCACAGCATTATAATAAGGAAGATTTTGGATTATATCGTGATGACGACCTTGCCGTATTTAAAAACAAAAACGGTCAGCAAATGGGCAAAATTAAAAAACATATAACAAGTATCTTTAAAAGTAACAATCTACTCATCACCATCCAAGCTAATATAAAAATTGTAAACTATCTTGATGTTACGTTAAATCTAGATAACAACTCATTCCAACCTTACTGCAAACCTGACAACCAACAAAGGTATATCCACATTAACTCTAACCACCCTCCGAGCATAATTAAAGCAATCCCTCGCAATTTCGAACAAAGATTATCTTCCATGTCATTAAACAAAACTACTTTCATGAATTCTACTCCACAATATGAAGAAGCTCTTAAAAAATCAGGACATAACCCAAGGCTTATCTACCAACTACAACAAATCCAAGCACAAAAAAAATATCGCAAACGAAATATAATTTGGTACAACCCTCCGCACAGTGTAAATGTCCAAACAAAAATAGGTAACCATTTTCTGGCTCTTATAGATTTTCATTTTCCACCAGGTCACAAGCTTCATAAAAAATTTAATCGAAATTCTATCAAGATTAGTTACAGCTGCATGCCTTACCTGAAATCAATAATCAACTCACACAATCATAAAATATTGCACAACAACAAGCAAATAGAAACCGAGCAATGTAACTGTGTAAATAAATCAATTTGTCTATTAAACAAACAGTGTTTGTTCAACAATATTACCAAGCTACAATTAATAATGAAGGTAACAAAAAAGTATATTTTGGTATTAGTCACACATCATTTAAATTAAGATACGCTAATAATCTAAAATCCATTGCTTCAGTTAAATACAGAAACGACACTGAACTTTCAAAGGAAGTATGAAGCTTGAAAGATCAAAACATAAAACCTATCTTAACGTGGAGAATAATTAAACGTTGCAGACCCTATAATCTTACAACAAAAATATGCCACCTCTATCTCTATGAAAAATATGTAATTTTATCACATTGTGGAACAAATTTGCTAAACAAAAAGAATGAAATTGTATCTCAGTGTCGACATTCAAAGAAATTCTTGCTCTCTTTATTTGACACAGAAGACTAGTAAACTATAACGGCTTCTTGTTTTGTTTATCACGTCTGAATCCGTTCTACGGTATTTAATTTTAGGTTTTTTAAACGGTTTTTTGACGTTTTTTGTTTGTATTCACGGCTGATGATTGCCTTCGGGCATGAAACTTTAAGTCCCGCTATTTAGTTGTTTTTATTCATTTAATTACATAAAATATAAATTGCTCTATTATTTGATAATATTGAGCACTGTCATACGAACAAGAGTTTTTGTATTTTATACCGCAATACTAACCTCACTTATATATATATATATATATATATATATATATATATATATATATATATATATATATATATATATATATATATATATATATATATATATATATATATATAATTCGAGATTCAAATCGAAATAAATGATTCGTGTTTTTCTTAGGATTTTTTTGTTTTTGTAATAAAACCGCAGATAATCTTTCTTACGGTTTTATTACAGTTGGTAATGTTTTATACGGTGGTTTAATACGGTTTAATATTTCAAAATGTTAGAGATCATTAGCTTGATGTTAGAGGTGTGCGATAAACCTCAAAAACTTTACAACTAAATTGTTTCTAAAAACCGTTATTTATTTCTTAAAATGATTTAAAAGCGATGCTATTATAAATATATATATATATATATATATATATATATATATATATATAAATATATATATATATATATATAGATATATATATATATATATATATATATATATATATATATATATATATATATATATATATATATATATATATATATATATATATATATATACAGATATATAGATATATAGATATATAGATATACAGATATATAGATATATAGATATATATAGAAATATAGATATATAGATATATATAAATATAAAGATATATATAAATATATAGATATATATAGATATAGATATATTCGCGATGCTAATTTTTTCCCCATGGTTACTAAAAAATGGCTAAATTTTTATTTTAACATATACGTTCATATAATTTTCATTGCACATTTTGATACATAGCCAACAAACTGTCCAAATATGATAAGTTTTGGTCAAGTTGTTTCTGAAACACAGTCAAGCAAAGTTAGTAAAATATATCTCATAAAAAAACGCTTTAAAAATGCGTTAGGAAATCAAATATAGATGGAATTCCATCATGTTTTTGTTTCTTTTGTAAACTCCATTGAGTTTGTTCATAACAGTCACTAGTAAAATGTTTACCACCAAGTATTCGCAGAAAAAGTTAAAACCACGAAAATCACGGTTATAATATTTTGTTAATATAATCTACCAATAGCCGTGTTTACTAGTTTATATGGTCTAAGAGCGTAATGGTAATAAAGAGCGTAAAAAAATAAGTACTGAAATAATAGATTAAATTGTTAATTTTTGTTTGAAAATGACCGAAAACAGCTCTTTTTTATCGTTAAAACTTTATTATTATTAAAACTTAATTTTCTCCCTAAATACAAATGCTTTCATTTTATTTTTCGTTGCATACAAAACAATAGATAAATTTATCTTAATTTATAAAAAAAAATGTAAATATGCATTCATAAATCTTATAAAAGATGCATTTAAAAAATGCAATTATTATTAGTTTAAACTGATTTTTATAGTGTTAGGAGTTTTTACCTTAGACTTCCTTCGCGAAGCCAATTCTTTTTTTAAAGAAAGTTTGTATCATTCTGTTAGAAACTAAAAAAGTTAGCTGCCCGAACTTGCCCCATTTTCAAATAATGCGGTTTTAAAAAGGTCATTTTATAAATAAATTAACGATGTGAAAGCTAATACGACGTCAATTAACTTAAAATTTTATGTTTTGAGAGTTTTTTCTGACGTGTCTATATATATATATATATATATATATGTATATATATATATATATATATATATATATATATATATATATATATATATATATATATATATATATATATATATATATATATATATAAAAGCTAATTAACTAATCATTGATGTCAGGGAAGAAAATAAATTGATTATTCGCATGCATAGACTATTTTTCTTTATATTCATAACTGTATATATATATATATATATATATATATATATATATATATATATATATATATATATAGATATATATATATATATACTTTCACATTTTGAAATGATTTCACTTAAAAGACAAATAAATAAGCGCGGTGGTGGAGTTCTAATTTACGTTCATGAAAATATTAGGCATTGTTGTAGAAATGATTAAACAAAGTTATAAAAAAATACGAAAATTAAATAAAGTTATAAAAAAACGTTTTTTTAAACCATCAAATATTGAATCTTTCAAAAATCAGCTCTAATTACTACATTGAAAACACTTAAATTTTAATGAAAACGCAAACAACCTTTATGAAAATTTCTTTGAAACATTCACCTCTGTTTACGAATCTAATTTCCCAATTGTTACAATTACATTAAAAACAAAACATGTTAATAATCCCTTGGTTACCAAAGGATCCAAAAAATCATCCAAAACTAAACCAAAGCTATACATAAAATATCTGAAAACAAAAATACCAGCTAGCGAAAAAATTTACAAAGATTACAAAAATCCGAAAAAATTAAAAAAAAACTTACTATTGAAAATTAATTAACAAGGTTAAAAATGACTCAAAAAGCACTGGGCCAGTATTGAAAGAAATTAATGGAAAACAAAAAACATGTCAAGCTCTTTGCCACAAATGCTTAAAGTCGATAACAATAACTTGTATGAACCACAAATAATAGCTCATGAATTCAATAAATATTTCACTAAAATTGATCAACTCTGTCAAGTAAAATACCAAAAATCCAAACCTCATTTTATGATTTTTTGATACCTATTAATAAAGATATTTGCTCTGAAGAATTATCTGCCGAACTATCATTTGATGAGTTTGTAAAAGCTTTCAAATCTTTAAAAAAAAATAAAGCACCTGGTGCAGATGAAATAAACGGAAATATTGTTATAGATTGCTACGAACAATTAAAAAATATTCTTTTTAAATTTTCAGAGCATCTATGCATCAAGGTATTTTTCCTGAACGTTTAATACTTGCCAGGGTTACCCCTATCCATTAAGAAGGCGACAGATCCAATATCAGTAATTATCGTACCATCTCTGTTCATTCCTAATTTTCTAAAATTTTAGAAAGAATTATCTAAGAGTATATAAATATTTTAATTACAACAACTTACTTCATGACAATCAGTATGGAGTTCAGAAAAGGGAGTTCAACTGAACATGCCATTATTCAATTTATAAAAAATCTCAATATACACTAGGTGTTTTAATTGACCTATCAAAAGCTTTTGATATGGTCGATCATCATATTTTAATCCAAAAAATTAAACATGGTTTAAACAATAAAATCTTAAAATGGTTAGAAAGCTATTTAACAAATCGAAAACAACTTGTGTATAGTAATGATGGTCAGCAAAGTGAACCCCTGAGCATAACCTGTGGTGTCCCACAAGGTTCTATGCTTGGATCACTACTATTTTTAATCTATGTAAACGACTTGAACAAAGCTTCCAAGTTGAAAGTATAATGTCCGCTGATGATACTAATCTATTCTTATACCATACTGGTATCTATGAACTCTTTTCAACTACAAAAAAAACTCAATCACATTTCTAATTGGTTCAAAGCTAATAAATTAACTTTAAATATTAACAAAACAAAATGGAGTATCTTTTACTCCGGCGCAAAAAAGCGTTTTTTACCAAGTATTATGCCTCAAATTTATATTGATGAAACGATAATAAAAAGAGATACTGTTATAAAATTCTTAGGTGTTTATCTTGATGAGAATATTACTTGGAGAAAACATATTGATCATGTAAGCACAAAAATTTCCAAAAATATTGGCATTTTATACAAAGCCCGAAATTATCTAAACAAAAAAAACCTAACCCAACTCTATTATTCATTTATACACAACTATATAACTTAAGCAATCATCGCTGGGGGAAGTACGGATAAAAGTAAATTACAACTTTTTTATCGACGTCAGAAACATGCAATCCGCGTAGTTAATTATGCTTTTCAAATTCAAAATAGTTTTTTGATTATATGAAGGTTCTAGAAGTTTTTAAACTGAACATATTTAATGTCTTATGTTTTATTTTTATATGGAAAAAAGATTTATATTTATTTGTTTTTAATGACCTTTTTTCTTTAAAACCAATAAATAAGTACACATTGAGAAATAATAGTTTTTTTAAGTGAACCTTTTTGTAGAACTAAGTTCAATCAATTTTGTATTTCATATCGTGCCCCCCATCTTTGGAATAAAATAGTATTACCAAATTCTGATCCTTCTATTACTATTCCTGTTTTAAAAAATAAGTTAAAAAAATTCATTTTCTCTATGGACAACATTCTAAAATTCTTCAAAAAATGTATGTAAAATGTATTTGTTAAATCTTCAGCTTATTATATATTAAAATGTGTTGTATCTTTGCATATGTTAAAAAGAAATGTTTTTACTTTTTAAGGTTCCGATGATAAGATCCTTATGATCTTTTTCGTAAACCTAGATTTATACTGTTAGTACACTGAATTATATCATTTGCGTTATTGTTTACGACTTATGTCTATATATTACAACTTATAAATTATGTAACACAACTAATATTGTAAATTAAAAGAAGAAAAAAAAAAGAAGTGTATCCAGTTTCCTATCATAGCATTATGCAATTAATCGTTGCTTATGAGTTTTTATTTATAGTTTTAACGCATTGATTTTATTTACTCGATTAGAAGAGATCTGGAAAACATTGCTTTTCCTTTTTTTAGGGATCACTACTCCTGACCACTTAGATAATTGGGCACCCAAAATATTTTCTTTAAAACACAGAGGTTTTAAAAAAGTAACGAAAGTGCTCATATTACCCAGACCACTTGATTATACTAGCACTTTAAATTAGCTAAAAAAAATAACATTAATTAAGTAAAAAAATGCCAACCTGACAATTAGAACTAATATGTGGAATATAATGATTCGTTATTAACAAAACTTTTCATTAAAAGATCAAATTTTATGCAACTTTTTATAGAAACAATACTGCTTTGTTTTACGCAAAAGAAAAAAAAGGTTCGTTTTTTTTTTTTTAGTTTTATTAATTCAATACTTTAAACAAAAAAAATTACAAATTTTTTAAATTTAAATTAAATAAAGATATTTAATGTTGTTAAAATAATAAAAATTTTTGCTATGTTTTGTTGCAATTTTAGAACATTAAATTAGGTAATTTCAATAAAGAACACTGGGTAATTTGAGCATGCTCATATTACACAAAAATGTTATCTTAATTCAAGTCAAAAATAAATGTTTCTATGCATTGTTTTTCTAACAAAAATGGAACAAGTTTCTAGCTAACATTTTTTTTTAATGAAAATTAAATTTCATTATTTTAGCATCAAAAATACGCGCCACACATTTATTCATGCGTGATGATAATATTTTTACAACACAAAATGTTTAATAGCGTTTTAAGTAGACGAGAGCCGCTAATCACTGCATATAAGTATACGCTATACTGATTTCTGTTATCACCACATAAAGTTGATTCAAAAATACAAAGTAACTTTAACTTCACTTCTTACATCCTCGAAATCTTTTAGTATGTTCATATAACCAAGGTGCTCATATTACCCTAATCTACTAAAAAATAATCTTCTTATAAATAAGAAAAAATCTTTTTAAAAAGTATTTTATCATTCAGTGATATTTTTGTGCACGAGAACGAAAAAAGCCTTTCGTTTACGTAAAATAAAAACTAGAACGAAATTTATTCTAAAAACGAGAACAGAATAAAAACAGTAATTTTAAATTTTCGAACGTAATAAAATCTGAATTGAAAATTATTATAAAATGAAAATATTTTTGTTCTAGTTTTAAAACGAGTTGAACTATTAGATAAAAACAATTATTATTATAATAATATTATAATCTTATATATGAATACGGTAATGAATAGTGCGCATAGTTACGTCTAATGTTAGTGTTGTTAATGACGGTTCTGTATTCTGTAAAATACACCATTTCTTAGTTTTAAAGTAGTTTCTAGACTTTTTTATGCGCGGTTACATTTGCCATGCGGTCTTTCGAGTAAAGTCAGCTGGCAAATAGGAGATGATGTACTTTTATTCTATTTTTTTTTTTGATGATGTACTTTTATTCTATTTTTATTTTATATATTTAGAGTTGATGTTGTTCATTGTTTAAAACAAAAGTTTAAATAATCGTTTGTTTGTTGTTTCTAATTTTTATAGCCTGTTTTCAATTTTTAGAAGAAGTTAGAAATAAAATGTCTGGTAAAATAGTTTTTTTAGTACAATCTAAACATGAATACTGTAATTTATCTAATCTTCTAAATATGAATACTGTAATTCAATAGTGTTAGTGTCGTTTCACTTTCTTTTTTAATAAAGAACTTTCTAGGCTTTTCTAAAAGCGTTTCTTTACTCCACGCGGTCTTTCAAGCAAGGTCTTCCAGCCGATTAGAGCTGATAAATTTTTAGTTTCAAGTGGAACTGATGTTGTTCATTGTTTAAAAACTAAAATTTGTTTGTTGTTCGTTGTTTTTATTTTTCTGTTTTTTTTTTTAGAAGAAGTAAAAACTAAAATGACTGGTGAAAAAAATTTTTTTAGTACAATGTTTCTTTTTTAGTAAAGTGTTTCAGTTTTGTCTTCAGTCTTTTTAGATCATTTTAAGCAAGTATTGTTTCATTTTTTTAGAGCAGTTAGAAGGAGCTGAAAGCCTTTTTAGTAAGTATATAGTGTATAGTAGTTTATTTATAGTTTATATTAGTAACATAGTTATATTAGTTTACTTATAGTTTATATTAGTTTATATAGTATAAAGAAGTTTATTTATAGTTTATATTAGTTCAAGTTTATTTATCGTTTATATTAGTAAGTTTATTTATAGATTATAGGTTAGGATTAATGAGAATACAAATTTTTTTTTAGACAGGGTAGCTGACAGCGACTTAAGTAAGTTTTATCATTTAGATTTTATTTGAGTACAAATGTAGCATTAGCAATGTTATTGTATATAATTTCATCTCAATTTTTATTTTTAGACAGACAGGTAGAACTCAGTAAGGACTTAGATTTTGTAGATTTAAAAACTTCTTTTGAATATTCTTTTAAAGCATTGAATATGTTTTAAATATTTTAATAAATTTTGTCATTTAGGTGTGGTAGCATCATCAGTTGGTGCAAGTGGTAGTAATGTCTTTTATTTTATTTTACAGCAAAAAGTAATGTTTTTTAATTTATTTTAAAAAGAATCAATAAATATTGTTTATTTAAACATAATCATCAGGATAAAATAGATAAGATAGATAAAATAGCTTTTTTATTTAATATTTTTTTATTTAGTTATAACTTCAGTTGCACCAGCCACAACAGGTAACTTCGTACATTTATTTTAATATACTTGAATTACATTTGTTACTTAACTTTTCAAGCAATAAATATTGTTTATTTCAACATTATCGTCAAGATTATATAAATAAACTTCTTATTTGATAATTTATTTTAGTTGCTTCTGGATCAACTTTAAATAATGGTAACTCATTAATTCATATTTTATTATAGATAAATGTAGATAAAAAAATGTGTGTTGGAAATTATTGTAGATTTAAAAGCAGTAAGCTTTTTTCTAAAGGTTCTTTCTATTTTTGGATTAAATCCACTATCACTACATTTGTTCTATGTTTATATAATGTTCTTTAATAATTTTTGTCATTTGAAAAAAAATATATCAATGTTAAATTACACCAGGTTGTCGAAAATAGTTATAGTTTAATGATAATGTTGTAAACTGTTAGAGCAGATTATAGATCTTTGATCTATTTAATCTATTCAATAACCTACTACCAAAGGGAAAATTTACTATCAGTTGTTTGTTTGTTTTTCTGTTTAGTTGACAACAATGAAGAGAGAGGTAGTATGTTTAAAAGGATTTTTAATTTTTTATAAAGTAACTAAAATGTTTTTTAAAATATTGTTGTTGACTTGAAAGTAAAACAGTAGGTTTTTATATTTTTATACAATTAGCCCAAGAACTTATAGTTCTATAGTAACTAAGGTAATACTTAAAATTATATTGCCAATAGTAGAGAAGAAATTTAAAATTCTCAGTAAGATAGCTTCTTATTATTTTACCTCAAGTTAGTTTAATTAAAATTTATTTTCTTTAGTTGATCAAGAGAGAGCTAATAAAGGTATTAGTTACATTAGTTTAGTAAATTTATTTTTAAAAAGTTAAGTAGATATTTTAATGTCTATACATTTAAGTGCTTTTATTGTTTAGACACAGAATTGAAGACTGAAATAAGTCAGTGTTTTTGCTATTAGATAATTGTTAATAGGAATTTGTTTATTTGTACTGTAACTGGAATTTTAAAACTTCAAGTACTAAAGCTTTATTTTCTTTTTTCTTTTAGGAGAGTTGGAAAAAAAACTAAGTATAAATTATGTGATTAGTATAGTTAAATAAGGCATTTATATCTGTACACTCAGTAGTCCAAGTCAGTTGTCACATTTTAGAAATTTTCCAGGAGAGAGTAAATAGTAAAATAATTAGTCTTTATTGGCTTTTTTATTCTTGATGGTAAAATTTATGTTTTATTTAATTTGTCTTATTTAATTTGTCTTGAGGCACATGAAATATAATTTTGACAAAAATAAAAAGTTAAATAAAAAAAGTGAAAAGTCATTTCTGAACTACAGACGTTTTTCCTTTGAACATTGTAGGGACACCAGACCCTTTATATTGACCAAACTTTGTTTCACATTGTTGCAGGAAAACAGTCTTTATACCTATGTAGATACTGAAAAAATTAAAAAGGTCTCATACATAACTCATTTTCACAAAAAAAGGGATAACCGACCTTTGTCTTCTGAGGTACAGATATTAAAATTTAAAGTTTTTTTTAGTTTTGGTTTAGTTTATAGTTAATTTTAGTTTAGTTTTAATTAGTTTTAGCTTCAGTTATCTTTTATCTTACTTTAGACAACTTCATGGAAGAAATGAGGGGAATAGGTAAAAAAAATTAGAGTTAAATATTTCTTTATATGTAAATATAATTCTATCAATTATATTCTGAGGTATATTTTTTGTCTTTAGTGTCTGGTAGAAGCATAACTGCTAGGGCTGTGTTTTAAATTTTATATATTTTTTACGGAGAAATATGTGCAATAGGTGAAAGAATTATTTAATATAAATATGACATTTTTAAACTTTTAATATAAATATGACATTTTTAAACTGTTTGCATTTTACTCATATTTTTATTAAAATTAAATTTCTCACAAGTTTAACTTTTTTTAATTTACTTTTTTTTAATTTATTTTTAGCATCCTCTTCATCCAGTGAAAATGGTGAAGTTTGCTTTATATTTTGATTAAAAAAAAATTGTAAATATTTTTAAATTTTATTATATCCTTCTATTTGTAATTTTAGAGTCGTTAACATTTGAAGAGTACAAAAGATATCGCTCCCAACACCCAGGGCCTCTCTCGGAGAGGTCCTTCAATAAGTGGCAAAGTAATGGCGGTATGGATGAGCCATCCTTCAAATGGAGGGCTCATCCATACCGGGGTGTTGGGAGACACCGAAGAAAAAACAGCAACCAAAAGGTTGTAAATGTCTTCTATCAGTGAAGATATTTATAACTTTTTTGTTGCCGTTTTTTCTTCGGTGACTTTTTTTTATTTTAATTTTGTAATTTTTTTTTTAATTTGTAATTTTTTATTTTTTATAATATACTATTGTTTGTATTTGGTTTGTTTTTGTCTTTTTTAATTGAAATTTTATTTGTTTTTCACCAATTAAACTTAAATATAGTTAAATTGATTCACTACCCAATCATCATAATAGGATGCTACATTCTATTTGTTAAAAATAATTAATTGGTAGTTTAATTTATTGAAAACACTGCTTTTAAAATTTACTATAAGCCAAGACTATTTAGCTATATAAATGCAATTTATTTATATCTATTTGATTTTTTATCTTTAATGTTTTTAGTTTGGTTCCTTGAAGCATTTTTTTTTTCTTTCTAATTAAAATATTTTAAATCTATTGTAATGTCTTTTAAATATAACTAAAGTTTACTAAAACCCAACGTGAAATAACGTCATAAAACAACACCGACAAGTTGCATCATGACAGCAGTTTAAGTATGACAACAGGCTACCAAACAGCAGGTAAATTGTTTTCCAGTTTGTTTGTTTTGTTTTTCTTTTATGTCTACTTATCTGTTACAATTTTTATTTTAGGTTTGTCATATGACGCATTAATGCAATATAAAAGATCAAAGTTTACATATTTTTTACAATTTGTAATACACATTAGGGTAGAGCGATTTTGAAAATTTTTGAAATTTGATTGAGCAGCAAATCAATATCTTTTGGTGAAAAAAGAACCTTACTCTTTTTTTTTTATAGTTTAGATAAGTTCTTGAGGTTCCTCTTTGGATTCTAAATTTTTGATGGGTCCTAATATTGTTTAAATTTTTTTTTTCTAAACTATATTAACTTGATACTTAAAAGAAGCAAAATAATATACTGATTTTGAAAATAATATTTGTTTTTATTAAAAAATTAAAATTAAAAAAGTAGAGTTGTTTTTTTCATCAAAAACCCCCGTCCTCAACAAAACGGGGGTTTTAAGGTATATTTTTGCAAGTATTTTTTTCACTAATAAATTTTTCTAATAAAATTATTATTTATGAAACAAGCATTTTTTTCTGCTTTTTTTGAGTCCAAGGTTGATATGGTTTAGAAAAAAAAAATTCAAAATTATTAGGACCTGTCAAGAATTTAAATTCCACAGAGGACCCTCAAGATCTCATTAAAATCAAAAAATATTTTTTTACTTTTATCTTATAATTAATAGACATTGATTCGTGCCTCAGTAATATTGGTTTTTAAACTGTTTTTTTTTTGCTATGAAAATCGCTCCACCCTAATACACATGTTTGATTGTAAATCGACTTTTTTTTGTTTGTAACGTATTTGTACTCAATTGCTTAGTTATTTATAATAAATTTATTTAGTTGTGTGCATTTATCGTTTTAAAGACAATTTCAATTTTTAAAGAAACATGTATCAAGGGGATACCAAAAAATTAAAAACTCATAAATAAATTACTTCACTTCATATTAATCTTATTAATTAAAGTTCATGTTATAAAAAATATAACAAGAATTTAGCTTTAATCTTTCGTCAATTTAAGGCATGATGAAGTGTTATTATTTTGTGTCAGTAACTAAAAACGTATTGTATTGAACTTAGTAATGTCTAGGAAAATGACTCGGCCATACACTGATATGACCTATGTCATATCAGTGTATGGCCGAGTTGTAAATTACTCAAATAACGTTAAATAATTGGTAAATTAATTTATTTTAATTTTACAGATAGTTTAATTTTTTAATTTGAAGGAGTTTTTCTTACAGGGTATTAGTTAAGGTATCGCAACTTTAAATTGTGGAAAACAGCCACTATAAATTAACAGACCGACCGTAACCCGTATTACGGGTTGCTTTCTGCTAGTTATAATAATTTGAACTTATTTGAATATAGTTATTATATAGTTCAAATATATTTATTTGAATATATTTATTCGAGCTGAAAAAATTAAATTGAATGACAAGCACAACTGATGAGTTTGAGTAAAATTTATGCTGTTAAATTTATTTCAGTATGGAAATGGTTTAATTACGATGTATCATCCAATAAATTAGTATATTTAGTCTTACTTAATGGTGAAAAAGTATGCAACGCAAAGTTGTGCGGAAAGAACCCAACAAATCTTAAGGTTTGTTTATCTGTTTCGGGAATTGTTTTTATTTTGAAACAAACAACTCATTCTATCGTTTTAGAGTAAATAATCAATAACGTATGCGAACTTATTTATAGATAGGTTTATAAATAGATAGATAAATAAAATATAAATATGCAAATAAAAAATTATACGAAATTTTTTTATCTTTTTTTAGCTTCATTTAGCAAGAAACCATAAGTCTGTACACGTTGAGTTGGAAGAGTCAGAATTAAAGAAATTAATTGAAAAAAGCATACGGGGATAAAAAGAAAAGCAGTTGAAGAAGGTGAGCCCACTCTATTAGAATCGTTCTCAAATCAGAACCAGACATTGTTTCAATCCATTAATCGTACTAAAGGAGTAAAACTCCTTTATTTAAATGATAATTGCAACATGTAATTCAGTGACATTAGTGGATAATGCAAGTTTTAAAAAACTTGTATTCTAAGTTTTCAATGCCTGCTTCTGCCAAAATCTAGTCTAGATAATAATCATATAATCACTATTTTTTGCATAATTCCTTTTTTTTGCAAAATATGTGAGTAATTATTAAGGTGCAACTACTCATTAGTTTTTTTTGTTATCAAATTTGAGAAGCTTTTTTTTTTATTTGTTATACCTAATAGTTGAAGTTTCGTAAAATTTTGGAGCCCTAATAACATTTTGTTGATGTATTTTTTTATTGAGGAGGGGGGAGGAAGGGCTCTGAACCCCTAGCCACGGCCCTGGTTGTATAATGTTAAATTTAATTAAGTTTTCTCAATTTTGTGTTCGTTTCTAGCACTAAGTCCTACTTCTCTCATTATATATGTCTATATTATTTATAAATTATATTACAATAATATTAGATGAGATAAAAAATTCATACGACAAACGAAAATTTAACTAAATAAAAATTAGAACAAATATTATTTATTGAACTAAATAAAAACTAGAACTAAAAATTTTAAACTAAATAAAAACTAAAGCTAGAATTATTTTCCGAACGAAAAAATCACTGTTATCATTTATTCAAAATGTTAAGATCCCTCTCAAAAAAAAGTTATTTAATAAAGTGATTTAATAAAGTAATAAAGTTTAAAATAAAAATAAAATTTATTATTCAGTACTCAGTAAAAATTTATTACTCAGTACTTTTACTCGTGCGTAATTTTATAATTTTAGTAATGTTATTATTTGTAATACAATTTTATTATTATCAAGTTACAAATTAATTCTGCTATTGTGCCAATCCAGTGCGATTTATTTGGTAAGTTCGGTTTCCAATAGTTCAACAAATTCCACAGTTTTTCCACACACGTGGTACAACTTTCGATGTCGAATAGTTGTACCGTTGAATTTCCATTAGAATTGTTTGAGATGAGTTTTTTAGTGACTGCAGTTTTGATGTGAATAATTTTTGTTTTACCCAAAACTGCATGTCTTCTGAAGCATTCTTAGAAAACAGTTGATGTTATCTTCTTATTTTTTTAAACTAAATTACGTAACGTCTTTAAATGTAAATGATCATTCAGTCAACCCATTTTTATTTGTGAATTCAGAAAAATTACAGGGGTGGATCTATCATTTTTTGGTGTTTGAGAACTTCCAGACATAGAGCAAACATCTATATGTTAATACTTAGATCAAATAATGATGCTTTGTAAAAAATCGCGATGATTAAAGCCTGCGAAAAAAAAAAAGAAAACATAAATTTTTTTACCCCTATGCCTCATATGTGCAAGCAACGAGTCGATAAAATATTTTTTTACTATTCTAATATAAATAAAACTATATTCATCGATAAATTATAGATTTCATAGTATAATCTCCTAGCATTCAAAAATTAAGACTATATCAAATTTTTGACCCCCTTCAAATTTAGAGGGTTTCAAGCTTTATGTGGTCAAAATTTTTGAATGCTAATTATTTTACAATGAAATTTTAAACTTATCAATAAATATGAATTTAGTTAAGAATAGTAAAATTTTTTTTTATCAACTTGTTGCTCTCAAGTTTGAGGAAAGGGGATAAAAGTTTTGGGGCTTCTTTTTTTTCAGGCTTTAATCATATAAGAACTCCAATCATATAAGAACTTTTAAAAACAGTTGAAACAAGCTGGTCTATAGAGTCTATGAACTTTTTTAAATCATTAGCTCTATAAAATTTTTAAAATAGTTCAAAATTATAGTCCGCAATTTATGCGCCTTTAGCATAAATTTATTTATACAACGTATATGCTGGTCAAGCATTTACATATCGAGGCTGGTCAACCGAATTATTTTGCTTACCCCTAAAGTCTTTGCTAGGAGGCCTCCTACAAGACAGTAGTTGGATGCATTTAACATCTGCCTAAGATGAGTATTTATATCAAGACACCATCTCTAGCCTTTACTCAATCAAGAGCCCTAAGGCAGGGGATTTTCTGTCATAATCAATATATAAAGTCTTAGTCATTATATTATACATATAATAATCAATATTTTTAATCTTCATAATAATCAATATTTATAATCTTTACTTTAATAACGTGTTAGCGCCTTTAACATAAATTCAATATTGACACAAACAACATCTCCTGTCAAAAAAAAATATACACGGCACCACATAAAAATCTTTTTTTTGTTCTTTTTTGAGACAGTTGTCCATTTTTAGTCTAATTTTCTTGGAGAGAAGCGATCTTTCGAAAATCTTGATCAAGCATCTCATACCACATACTCTCTAGAGAATGGAATAACATTCTTTTTTTTTGTCGTTTAATAATATAACAGTTTCAAAGGATATAAATAAAAACAAATATTGACGGGGCAAAAAGAAGACTTATTTAGCCTTATCACCGAGCCCAATTCTCCACGTATTTACACAACCGTATTACAAAACCGTAATATTTAAATATCTATAGTTAACAAACTATTTATTAAAAAAATATAAAAGTACATTAGATAACAATTCGTTGTTTTTTAATGAAAAATTTAAAGAATCAAAATTTAAGGAAAAAGTAAGATTAAGTGAATAAGAAAAAATAAATAAGATATTATCATTTGCTTAAAACTTAAAAATTTAAACTAAGATTTAAAAATTTAAACTAAGATTTGATCTAAATTTATATTTGTATATATAAAGTAAAATTATCGAAACTATTTGTTTAATCTAAATTCTTTATTTTCAAAAATAGAAATGAAAACTCTAAAAAATAGAGATTTTGAAAATCTAAACTTTGACCCATTTCGGGAGGTTTCATTATTAACTTAACTAATGAAAACATAAATATTTTTCATGAAACTCAAATGAACTTAATCGACACGCCGTGTTTTGGTCCTTTCGACTTCAAAGTATCAAAAGATCTTAATTCATTTTCTTTATTACACGTAAACGTTAGAAGCATGCAGCAAAATATTGAGAAAGAATTTTTAAGTATTTTAAATTACGCGTTCGACGTTCGACATAGCTCTTACAGAGACTTGGCATGATACAGAAAGTTCTTTTGAATTGAATTCTATCTATAGTTTGCAATCTTATAAATTAGCCAACCAAGAGCCAGCGGGAAAAAAGGTGGAGGATTAGGGGTTTATGTCCGATAAATATATGTATAAAATTAAAAAAGTACAATAGTTCTCTAATTCTAACTACGAAAGTCTTTTCGTCGAAATTATAAACATTAAATATAGTAATATATTAGTAGGATGTATTTATAGTCCGCCAAATGGTAAAATTAAACCTTTTAAAAATTTTATGAAAAATTCTATCATAAAAATTAATAATGAAAATAAAAACCTATATATTATTGGGGACATAAACCTTGATGCTCTGACTTATCAAAAATTTCCTAAAATAAAATCCTTTTTTGAAATGCTATTTAAACTCAACGTCTTATAAATAATTAATAAACTCACACGTGTTACAAAAAACTCGGCAATTGCGATTGACAATATCTTCATTAATAACCACCTAAAATCAACATTTGAAACTGGAATTTTCCTTACAGATATTAGTGATCATTTTCCTATTTTCTTAAAAGTAAATTATTTAAAAACTGCGTCTGATAGTCAACTAAATGTTATTAATTTGAAAAAACGTAACATTAAATTTTGTAATATTAACAAACTAACGTGTAAATTAAAACAAGAATCATGGAGAATTGTATATAAATGCAATGATACTAACGAAGCTTTTAATAACTTTTTAAGTACATTATTAAAACACTACAATGAAACCTGTCCATATGAGGATATTAAAGTTAAGGCAAAAGCTATTGCTAACCCATGGATGACCAAATCGCTATAAAAATGCTCAAAAAAAAAAGAAAAAACTATATAACAAATTTCTAAAAAAAAACAACATAAAAAATGAACTAAATTACAAAAAATATAAATACTTTTACCAATCACTGATCAAAAATGCAAAAAAAAGTTATTTCAGTAAGCTAATTTCGAATTGCCAATTTAATAGTAAAAAAACATGGTCCATAATTAATAACATCATCGGAAAAAACAAAAATATTGCTCCTTCACTGCCTAGGAGAATTAATATTGACAACACCGATATATTCTGTCAAAACCTAATCTCAAAAATGTTCAACAAGTATTACACAAATGTTGGACCTTAAGTTGCCAACAAAATATTGGCAACATCAGAATCATTTAAAATCTATCTAAAACCCTCAAATAACAAAATATTATATGATAATAAATTAAGTTATAAAGAATTTGAAACAGCATACTCTTCTTTAAAAAAAAAAAAATCCTCAGGATATGATGAAATCTCTAGTAACATAGTGATTTTTAACAAAACTAGCTTAAGCAAACCTTTGTTTCATATACTGAAACTTTCATTAAAGTTCGGTATTTTCCCTGATGCTATTAAAATAGCAAAAATAATCCCAATTTACAAATGCAACGATCATTCGGACATTAGAAATTATAAACCAATATCATTACTTTCTGTATTCTCAAAATTGTTTGAACGCGTAATTTATAATAGAGTATTCGAGTATTTCACTATAAACAGTTTGTTTTACCAAAACAATTCGGGTTCCAGAAAAATCATTAGTTATATGGTTGATTATTGAAATAGTCAACCATATAACTAATGGTTTTAGCTATAACAAATATACTTTAGGAGTATCTATTGATCTATCTAAAGCATTCGACACAGTTGACCATTGCATTCTCTTAGAAAAAATTGAGCATTACTGTATAAATAATACAACATATTCCTGAATAAAAAGTTATCTTACAGATAGAAAGCAATATGTTATTAATGAACAATCCGGAACATTAAATGTCGTATGCGGAGTTCCGCAGGGATCAATCCTTGGTCCGCTCCTATTCCTTATTTATGTTAATGACTTTTGTAATGCATCATTAAAACTAAATTCAATAATGTTTGCAGATGATACAAATCTATTTCTTACCAATAATAATATTAAATATCTCTATTCAGATATGAATATGGAGTTACATAAAGTTAATATTTGGTTGAGGGCAAACAAACTGTCACTTAATGTTGAGAAAATAAATTATACCCTATTTCATAAAAAAAAACAAGAACTAAACGTTCCACAAAAGTTGCCTGAAGTTTATTTAAATGATAAATTAATTGAAAAGCAAACAAGTATAAAGTTCCTATGAATTCTTGTCGATAAAAGGTTATCCTGGCTTTCCCAGATAAACAATATTCAATCAAAAATCACCAGAGCTATTGGCGTAATGTATCGAGTCCGCCCATACGTGAATATTTCAAGTCTCAAATTGATATATTTTGGGCTGATTCACTGTTTCATTAGCTATGCTAATATATTAATGGCAAGTACGCATAAAACAAAATTTGAAAAAATTTATAAGCTACAAAAACACGCTTGCCGAACCATATACCCTAAATTTAAACGTGAACATGCAAAACCTCTTATGAAAGATATGAAAATGATGGATATATTTGAAATAAATATCTATCAGCATCTAATTTTATGTATAGATACTACAACAATCTTTTACCTGTAAATTTTAATGATAAGTTCGAAATAAAGCTAAATGATAAGTATAATCTAAGATCAAATAGAAACATTAACTATAAATTGCCTCGGAAATGTAACAAACTCTCAGAATATTGTATATCTTATCGAGGACCTAAATTATGGATTGAATGTCAAAAGGATTTTAAGTTTACGGTCCTCAAATTCATTTAAGTTTCAAACAAAAAAATAAATTTTTAAAATGGAATAATCTTAATAATTAAAAAATTATTTTTATTTCAACTAATTAATTTTTTGTTTGTTTGACTATTTTACCAGTAACTTTGCTACTTATTTGCTTCTTAATACGAGCTTTATATTATACGTGTTTATATACTTCTTAATACGAGCTTTATATTATACGTGTTTATATACTTCTTAATACGAGCTTTATATTATACGTGTTTATATACTTCTTAATACGAGCTTTATATTATACGTGTTTATATACTTCTTAATACGAGCTTTATATTATACGTGTTTATATACTTCCTAATACGAGCTTTATATTATACGTGTTATATACTCTTCTTAATACGAGCTTTATATTATACGTGTTATATACTTCTTAATACGAGCTTTATATTATACGTGTTATATACTTTTTAATACGAGCTTTATATTATACGTGTTTATATACTTCTTAATACGAGCTTTATATTATACGTGTTTATATACTTCTTAATACGAGCTTTATATTATACGTGTTTATATACTTCTTAATACGAGCTTTATATTATACGTGTTTATATACTTCTTAATACGAGCTTTATATTATACGTGTTTATATACTTCTTAATACGAGCTTTATATTATACGTGTTTATATACTTCCTAATACGAGCTTTATATTATACGTGTTATATACTCTTCTTAATACGAGCTTTATATTATACGTGTTATATACTTCTTAATACGAGCTTTATATTATACGTGTTATATACTTTTTAATACGAGCTTTATATTATACGTGTTTATATACTTCTTAATACGAGCTTTATATTATACGTGTTTATATACTTCTTAATACGAGCTTTATATTATACGTGTTATATACTTCTTAATACGAGCTTTATATTATACGTGTTTATATACTTCTTAATACGAGCTTTATATTATACGTGTTATATACTTCTTAATACGAGCTTTATATTATACGTGTTTATATACTTCTTAATACGAGCTTTATATTATACGTGTTTATATACTTCTTAATACGAGCTTTATATTATACGTGTTATATACTTCTTAATACGAGCTTTATATTATACGTGTTTATATACTTCTTAATACGAGCTTTATATTATACGTGTTTATATACTTCTTAATACGAGCTTTATATTATACGTGTTATATACTTCTTAATACGAGCTTTATATTATACGTGTTTATATACTTCTTAATACGAGCTTTATATTATACGTGTTATATACTTCTTAATACGAACTTTATATTATACGTGTTTATATACTTCTTAATACGAGCTTTATATTATACGTGTTATATACTTCTTAATACGAGCTTTATATTATACGTGTTATATACTTCTTAATACGAGCTTTATATTATACGTGTTTATATTCTTCTTAATACTATCTATTTAGTATATTTATTATGAGTTTTATATTTATGTTATACTCGATTTTAATGCTGTATATTTACGATTTTTTAAAACGATTTATTACTCTTCTTATTTATTATATAAATCTATGATTTATTATTCTTTTAAAAGGGACTCTATGAAAAGATTGCGATAACGTAATGTTATCCTTATCTTCTTTGAGTTCCTATCTGCTTTAACCTTATTTTATTGTAACACTAGTGTATACTTTTGTAACAGAATTTATTTTATATATATTTAAACGAGCATTGTAAAAATTATAATACTATGTTAAACAAAAAAAAAGAAAAAATTTAAAAATGAAAACTAAATAGATTAATATACACCGTAGAAATAACATAAATAAATTAGTATACTTCATAGAAATATCGTAAATAAATTAGCAAAAGCCAAAGAGGTAATACCATAATTAAGGTAATAAAAAAAATGTTGATACACTCAGTGACATAATTTTTTGTATTAATTATTTTTATGTATTTGAGTTTTAATTAAAAAAAACATTTAAAGTCGGATATATTAAAATTCAAAAGTAAGAATGCCTTTTTTGATTCATTTTTAAACTGCTCTATACTAGTTTTATGTGTATTTACAATTTTGGGAAACATTTTCCGCAAGTAAGGTCCACGATAAAGAACTGAATATGAAGTTAGCTTTGAATTATATTTTGGGACAACAAAGTTGTTATTTGAAAATTTTGTTGGATATTTATGAACTATTTTGCCAAAATAGGATTGAAATATTTTAGAAGATAATCATATATTTGTTTTATACATGAACATTAAAACTTGGTGTAAGTTGATTTTATATATATTTAATGCTCCAAGTATACGCAGAAGAGGCTCACATGGTACAGTTCTATCAGCTCCAAAATCTATTCTGCACGCGTGTTTTTGTTTAAAGTACAATTTTTTTAATTTTGTGAGGTTTGTACTTGCCCATGCAATATTGCAATAAATTAAATAACAATGAATAAAAGAGAAATATAAACTTTTCAAAGAACTATTGTTTAAAAATAGTTTAGTCCTATATATCATTGCTAATTTTTTTGATATTTTACTTTCAGTACTTTTTATATGTAAACTCCAACGTAAATGTTCATCTAAGATTACGCCTAGAAAGTTTACTGAGTTTTCTCTTTTAATGTTAGTGTTATTGATTATTAGATTAGGCAATTTGATGGGAATATTTTTTGATTTAATCACTTTTTGGAACAAAATAAATTTGGTTTTATCCACATTCAGAGAAAGTTTATTACTTTTAAACCACTCATTAACTTTCAATAATTGTTCGTTTGTTGTTTCAAGTAGTGTATTAATATTTCTGTGGGAATAAAAAAGATTGGAGTCATTTGCAAAAAGAATACAATTTAATAGGTCTGTTGCTAAATTTAAATCATTAATGTACACTAGGAACAACAGTGGTCCTAAAATCGAGACCTGGGAGACCCCACGAGTTACGGCAGACGAGAACGTATGTTTTTGTTCATATACTATAAATTGTTTTCTATCGGTCAAATAACTTTTGAACCAAAGTGAATTGTTATTTTTTACTCCATAGTGTTCAATTTTTTTAATTAGTATATTATGATTAACGGTATCGAAAGCTTTTGATAGATCAATGAAAACTCCTAAGGTAAAGTAGTAACTACTGAATGCACTTGATATTTGATTGACTAGTTCAACCACTGCATGTTCCGTTAAGTTTTTTTTTGAAACCAAATTGTTTTGAATACAACGTTGTTTTCTGATAAGTGATTAAAAGATAAGTGAGAAAAAAGGTAAAATAGATATAGGCCTATAATTAAAGATATTTGAGTCATCTCCGAACTTAAATATCGGCGTGATTCGTGCAATATTTAGCTTTTGAGGGACAATACCTGTTTTAAATGAAAGATTAAATATGTAAAATAACGAGTGTTCTATTATATTATATACTGATTTTACAACATTAACGTTAATTTTATCAAATCCAGCACTTTTGTTAGTTTTAAGGTAAAAAAAAAAGGCGGTTTGCAATTCACTAGTTTTAAATTAGATTCATCCATAACTTTATCGTAATATTTTAAATAAGGTTCAAATGGTGTTGAATTCATAGGAAGTTATAATGCCAAATTCGGACCAGCATTAGCAAAGAGCTATTTAGTTTTTCAGCCACAATTGATTTATCATAAATTGTGTTTTTATCAATTATTACTTTTTCGGCAGAATGTTTCTCTCATAATTATTTTTTTCTATTATTTCTTTAATTAAACTCCATGTTTTTTTAGTGTTTCCGGTGGCTTTACTTAATAGTTTTGCATAATAAAGCTTTTTTGAGTTCCTTTTTGTTTCTTCAAATATATTTTTATAATTTTTATATGTCATTTTGTTTTTATTTTCAAGTACTTATCATATAACTTTTGTTTTCTTTTTGAAGATTTTAGTAACCCTTTAGACATCCATGGAGTTAAAACAGTTTTGGTTTTTACGATAATTTTTTTCCAGGAAATGCTCGATCATATTGCTTGCAGAATTAATTTAAAAATAGATCAAACGCGTTGTTAATGTCATGTGACTGCAATACCAGATTCCAATCAACGTAGTCTCTTCAAAGATTTTGAAATTTTTTTACAGAGTTTTCATTGATCTGTCACCTAAAGATAATGGATTGAGAAGGAATAATGTTAAATAATATATTGTTAGTAGCTAGGAATGTTGGGAAATGATCCGATAAGTCAGTTTTGATTATGCCTGTGTAAAGACGGTTATTAAGATGATTATTAGTTATTATATTATCAAGAAGTGTAGAAGAGTTGTTAGTCACTCTTGTTGGCTTGTTTATTGACGGAATTAAATTATTTTGAAGAAGAGTATTTATAAAATTGTTAACATTATTATTATTGGAAGCATAGTTTATTAGGTCAATGTTAAAATCCCCAACTAAGTAGGCATGACTTCGGGTTTTATTTAGATTTGTTAAGAATGGTTTATGATGAGTTTTAAATTTTTTTAAGCTAGTCAATGGAGGTCTTTATGTGGCATTTATAATTTTTGTTTTTATGGTTTTATGTATTAATTCAATGCATAATGACTCACAAACTATTTCATTTACACAGAGATCGTGACGTAAATTATAACTAATTGAGTTGTAAACAAAAATACATACGCCCCCATCAACACCAAAACCACGTGGTTGGTGAACTGAAGAGTAATTAATTAGTTCAAATTGGGCATTTGTTTCACCACGCTTACCCCAAGTTTCCGTTAGACAAATAATTTTAAAATCGTGTTTTAAATCATACAACAAAAACCTAAGATTTTCAAAGTTTTTATTTAAACTTCGAATATTAATGTTTAAAATTGAAAAAGTATTTTTATTTTTTTGAAGATATTAAGAAGATTCAATAACTGTATAGTATCGCTATTCAGATATTTTTTGATCAAATTTATTAGAGTCATCGACGTCACTGAGTACGACATTTTCATCTAAAAATTTAATTATAAAGTTTTCCTCCATTTTAAAGTAAAGCATATATAAATAAACCCAAAATAGTTAATAAAATAATTAGCAATAGTTAAAAGAAAAGTGATAAGCCCTAATCCATACTGACACAGATTCGGGATTTCTTTCGTTTTCTTAGACACCCACTCGCGTAAAATTAGCTTATCATATGATATGTATGCAAATTTTCCCAGCTGCCGCTCAATTTTCATTTTTTCTCTAAGATCTTTTCTTATTAAGTTCGTTTCGAAGCAAAATCTTTGTCTATGATATTTTTACCCTTTAATTTTGAAGAAGTTTTTAAAATTTCTACCTTATCTTTGTAATCTAGCAGCTTAATAATAATTGTGCGTGGTGTTTTTGCATCTCGGCGTTTACTGCAATGCGCTCGTTCGATTCTCACATTTTCCACCCCTAGAGTCTCCTCAAAAAGATTAATCACTTTTATTTCACTTTCAGACCATGTTTCATTTTCATTTTCTTTGATGCCATCAATCCTAAGGTTATTTCTTTGTGACCGATTCTCAATTTCTCTATTCTTTTTTTTAAAGTCAATAAACTCATCGTTTTTATGTGCTTCGGTTTTACAAAATCTTTTTTTTTTCAATAAGCTTAATATTGCTTTTGATCTTTTTTTCGATGAGTTTCTCGTGAAAAATTAAATTTTCCTTTAATGTCAAATACATCCTTTTCCAATCGTTTAATTTTTTCCACGCTGTCATTAATGTTTGTTTCAGCTTTTTGTTGTCGGTCGCTCGTTATTTTTGCGTTCGCGCTGATGAGTTTAAGAGTATTTTCTTGTTGTTGTTTTATTAGTAATACTATATCTTTTTTGTACTCCGCAAACATTTCCTTGAACATTATTCGAATTTCACTAATGGTTACTGCCATATTTAATAATTAATAGCAACTTGAATTTTATAATTTTAAATTTGTATTATTAAAAAAAAAAATTTCTTCCATCAAAAAAAGCATTAACACATCAAAAGAATGTGGGTACTTAAGAGAATATCGCTGCTGTAACGAAAGTGCTTAAGATGTTCCAAATTTGTCTGTTCGTTGTTAGTCACAGTTATTAAGGCTCTGTCCGTCTATTACGTGGAAGATTTTGAGCAAAGATTTTAGCCTAATACTACAAACAATCTAGCTGGTGCAGAAATTGAAGCCATGAGTCCATTATATGCGTCGTATTTTTGTCGATTGGGCTCTAGAGCAATTTGCAACTGAACCGTTGTTTTATCGCCAAATTGTGCTTAACAACAAAGTTCATTTTTGGCTTAACAGGTTTGTAAATAAGCAAAATTGCCGCATATGGAGTGAGATTAATCTACAAGAGACCCTACAGACTCCATTAAATCTAGAAAAATGCATCGTTTAGTGCGGTTTACGCGCTGGTAGAAACATCAGAACTTATTTCTTCAAAAACAAGGCCAATGAAACGGTCATTTGAGATCGTTAACGCAGGATGATTATATTCAATATACTAATAAAAATTAATAATACATAATAAACATTCAAAAATTTTGACAATTTAAAAAATATATATTTAAAACATTTATTTTTAATAAACAAATAATATTAGTTTTAAAGATTTACGGCTTTGCAGATGTGGCTCCGAGAATGAGCCATAGTATTAAAGTAATAGTTTGTTTAATATCCTTACAATAACTATAGCTAGAAATAAATAGACACAACAATTTCGAATAATGCAATATTTAAAAGAATTCAACAGAAAACTCAACTTTATTTCGCTTAGTCAGCGTATTATTTGAACCAATAGAATTCGTTTGTTCGTAGATTTAGCGGTTTTTTAGTGTTCGCGAATATTCTTTTTATTCTTCCGCACCAAGAATTTTGAGAACATTCAAATTTATATATGTTTCCATGTATGTCCGTAAAACAAAATTTTTTTTTTTGGACATACATAAACTTAAATGTTCTCAAAACGACTACAAAACCTGTCTAGTTTTTCGCAACTAAATAATATTTCCGTGGTCAGTAATCGAGAGCGATCGCCCACGCTTCCCGACCAAGCCTGCAACAGTATTCCATACTATGACGGATTTGAGATTTATAGAGAAAAAGAATAAAATCTGGAGTAGGAAAGTCGCGAACACAATAAAGAGATGCAACCTTAGCAGATGCTAATTTTGAAATGGATTTGTTTCCAAGAAAGATCGGAAGTAAGAGTCAATCCTAGAAGATGAAGGTAATCCAAAATTAAAAAATTATTACAAAAAAATGAACACTTTTAAAAAACTTAATATTTGGTAAAAAACGGGCATTAAATAATCTCCAAAAAAATTTTAAAGAAATTATGAAATATAAGTAATCTAATTAGTAAATAAAATAAAAGGCATATTTTTCTTATAACATGCTGCTATAAAAAATATTTTAAATTGGCTTGTAGTTGGAGGTTTTAACTTTGTTGCAGGAACGTTTTTTTTTTAGGTATTGGCAGGCTGTAGTTGACATTTTACTTTAGTAAAATGTCAACTACAGGCTGTAGTTGACAAATTACAACTGTCCTATCAATTTATTATACATGTTCTATTTTCATTCAATTTGTAAATATTAATTCGTAAATCTAAACACACTGTAATTTGCATAGCTCGTTGAATAGCCTAGCTTTAGATATTTTGTTTTGGATTAAATAGCTGAATTTGAGCTTAACTTAATCTTATAGAATAACTTGCTAGAAGAAACAAACTCCAACTTAAAAATCCCCTGTCTTGGGGCTCTTGGTAAAGGTTAGAGATGGTATCTTAATAAAAATACTCATCTTGGGCATAGTTAATTGCATCAAGCTATTGTCGTGTAGGAGGCCTTCTAGGCAAAGACTTAAGGGGTAAGCAGAGTAATTCTGTTGACCAGCTTCAAACCCCTTCTTTGTCTATTAGTCTGGCGTAGATGTAAGCCTGTGTTAAATTGTTTCCTGCCATGATCTGCATGGATGGTGTCCTTGTTAATGCTTTTGGTGCGCATTGGTTTTAACTAACAGGACTGAGAAAATTGCATTGCTTGGGAGGCCGTGCTCTATCTATGAACGAGTCAAGTTCTCTGTAAACTTAAATATGCCAAAAGTAAATCAAAATCATAAACTATAAAAACCATCCCCATCACCTAACTGTTTTAATAAGTCTTTTACTAATATTTGTTGTCTCCAAAGCAACCTTCCATCAGTTGAATCTTACCTCTTTCAAAATTCACCAGACTTGCTTGCTCTTAGTGAGACTAATTTAAATTCTGTTATTCCCTCTACTGATCTCAGTGCTAATGGGTACTAACATTTGGTTGACAAAGACTACAATAGTCACATGCTTGGCCTGGGGGTATACATACGCATCAATTCACCTACTTGTCGTGAAATCAGGTTTGAACCCTTTGACCATTCCTTTATGTGCTTCCGCTTAGCACCACTTCACTCTTTCACCTTTCTCTTTGTTTTTTATCGTTCTTCTTCTTCCCAGGACTGCACTCTTTTAGATATAATTTCTAATCAAATTGACCATGCTCTCTCTCTTTACCCCTCTGCCAATATTGTTGTTATTGGTGACTTTAATGCTCATCACGCTGAATGGCTTGGCTCTAACACCACTGACCCTGATGACACTAAAGCCAATAACTTCTGCGTTTTTCAATCTCTTACTCAGATAGATAACTTTGTGACTCGTTTTCCTGACATTTTTTTCCTAATCATTTTACTTCACTTCTTGATTTATGTCTGGTTTCTGATCCTAGCTTGTGTTCAGTTTCTCCTTTTTTTCCCTTAGGTGGTTCTGACCATGCAATGACCTTTTCAAATCTTTCATCTCGTACTTCATTTTCGGACTCACCCTATCATTGCACTATGTACTACTACCCGAAAGCTGATTGGGACTCTTTTCGTGATTTTCTTTATGACGGTCTTTGGGCTGATGTCTTTTCCCTCTCATCTGAAAAATGCGCCTCCTATACGTAACCTCCTGGATTCAGGCAGTAATGGATGCTTTTATTCCTTCTCGTCGGTTCCAAGTCAAGCCTTGTTCTACTCCATGGTTTTCACCGTCTTGTTCAGCTGCTATATCTAATCGTAATCATTTTTTTCATGTTTTTCAAAAGAACAATTCTCTTGAGTACAAACGGCTATATATTAAGAAATCGATGTTAAAAGGTGCTATCAGATGCTAAGATCCATTATTCTCAGTTCACTAAATCTTTTATCTTATCTCAGAAATTAGGCTCTAGAGACTTATGGAAAATCTTCAACAGCATCGTTAACAAAGGTAGGTCTAACATTCCATCTCTCATTCATGGGACTGATCTTATTACCTCTCCAAAGGATAAGATTAAACAGGTTAACCTATTGTTAGACATTAAATCACTGCTAACGTTTCATCTGCTAACTTTGCTTTTTTTTATCGTGCTCGCTATTTTTTTCTCCTTATTCCATTCCTACCTCTACAAATTTTTTATTCGTCCCTGTATTGAACACTGTTATCATATTTGGGCTGGTCCTTTTAATGATGCTCTTTCTTTTCTAGACAAGGCCCAAAAACACATTGTAAACAAAGTTGGACCCGGTCTATCTGCTAAGCTTGAGCCTTTTTTCCATCGTCGTAAAGTTGCATCTCTTTCTCTTTTCTACAAATACTATCATGGTCGTTGTATCTGTATCTGTCTCTGCATGCTCCAAAAACTTTTGTTCGTCTAGTTTTTTTCCCCGCACTTCAGCCCTTTGGGGGGCTGAAGTGCGGGGAAAACTCTCTCTCATCTTCATGTTTTACTGACTTATACAACCTTCAACTTTTTAAGTCTACTGTCAACCGTTTCCTTGCTCTATACCTCTATTCTTTTTTTCTACTAACTTCCAACTTAATAGTGGTTGGTTGCAGCCTTGTTGAGAGTAAATCAGAATAAAAAAAGTAAATAAAAAAAAACTTTAATTACAGATTTATTTATTCAAAATAAATAAAAAGCACAACAAAGAAAGGTGTCATCTTATTAATATTTTTATAACAGGTAATATTTGTTAAAACTAATAGAAATAAATTATTTTTATATTTTGAATATTTTCAAAATATACAAATAATTTATTTCTATTAGTTTAATAATTTAATTTTCTATTAGAGGTATTTCATGAGGAAGTGGGACAGGCATGTAACCCACCATCTCAGATTTTCTTCATACTTGCTAAAAATGGTCACTTATATAACATAGACTACCTTGCAAATTTTAGCACTGATATAAATGGGTTTTAGAGATATTGTTACTTTAAAATCAGCTATTTTTAGCAGTTTATTTTGTTCGGCGGCCATTTTGACTTTACTATAGTTTTTGTTTTACAAGTTACTGTTCAACTAAACATGTAATTAAGTTTAAAATTAGCGCCAGTATAGTTTTTAGGACGAGGAATCAGAATATGATACTTGTTTTTAATGAAAATATTTAGAACTTTATCAATATGGGGACTGTACTTCATCTATAGCTATTTTTAAAATTTAACAAAGACGGAAAGGAGGCTTCGTATCCATGGTAGCATTAATTTTTTTGAATTTTTTTTTTGTTTTTAATAAATTATATATTAAAGAGCGTTTTGGAGCAAAATTTAGAGGTGGGTTTCTGAAAACATTTGGTAAAAATCTAGGAGTATTATGTGAAAAAATAAGTACTTTAGGTCTGAGTTCATAATTTCTTTTTAAAGTTATTGACATTGACAATTTTCATTAGTCATCAAAAATTATACAAAAGAAAACTCAATTACCCTATCATTTGAAGAAACTTTAAATCAAATAAATATTTATTTTTTAAATAATCTTATGCTTTCTAATAAATGGCATATTATGTCATCTTTTACTAAAACAAAAGAAACACGAAACACTCAATATTAAAACGCTAAGACTTGGTATTAGTCTTAAATTTTACCAGCTGTTGTTCTTTCTCTGTAGTTAATCATTAAAATAAAAAAACAAGTTATATTCAAAATTTAAAAAATATTTAATATCGTATTTAAAAATACTTAGGATACAATTTAAATAAACTAGCAGAAAGGAACCCGTAATACAGGTTATTAGTAATTAAATCATTAATAACAATGAGGTATTTCATCTTAAAAAATATAATTAAATACAAATTTATATATAAATGATATTTTAAATTGGGTTCCCTATTACCTATATGTTATTGCTTCAAATTCACGACATAAAGACAAAAAGGAACTTAACATCAGTTAGGTTCTTTTTGAAATCTGTTACCACACCGCAGGTCCCAGAAGAGGAAAATCAAGAAAAACCTGCCAATACCTAAAACAGTGTTTCCAAGGCAGCATGTTAAAAAAAGTAAAAAAGACACCCAATAAATATTTATGAGCATAAGAAAAGTTATTGTTAACGACCAAAACACATCATCGTAGCACAAAATAGCTAAAACACAAATAACCATAAAAACTGGTTTTATTATGTTACCAGTAAACAAAACTATTTTTACCTTATTATGCAAAATTCCAGGTTCTCCTTACCTGTTAACTAATGAGTAATAGAGTAAACTTTACATCATATAAATTTACTAAATTAAAACCATGTTTCAACAGTAAGCAAGCTAATCAAGTGATGACAAATGGAACTAAAAAAAGGACATAATTATATGTTTGAATTTATAAAAAAGATTAAAATCATTCAAATTTATAACTTGTTATTACAAATAGTAAAATTCATACTTAGCTTTTTTCTCAATTTAATTTAACTTTACTTAAGTGTCTTAAGGAAAATCAATTAAATAGACTTTAACACTTCTTGACACTGAATTCCAGCAAGTATGTTTTCCCCTCGTCGAGCAGCATATCTTTCTTTTCAATGGCAGTTTTGATTAATATTACCACTACAATTAATATTACTAATGTTACAACTTAATAAATAAAAGTAAAAGTATTTGGAATTGTGACCTTTTCTAATAAATGATTATTTTTTAACTGATTTATTAAAATCCATATTTTTGTATAAGTTTATATAGATAACTGTATATTTAAGCAAAAAAATCTATTCCGAAGAAAAATATGTTTTTAAAAGAAAATAAAGTTTTTATCGTTTTTTCTTCTTTTTTTTTCACCTATGAAATACTTGCAAAGTGTACTCTTTTTGAACAAAAAATAGTTGGCCATCTTATAAAACATTCACTTTTTTATCAATTAAGCCATGAATCTAAGTTACTTAACTGCATATTATAGTGTAGACTAAACCAAACGTGAAAATATTCCAGTCTACACGAAACTTGCTTTTAATTGTCGCGCGAGCGATTCGCGTTAGTAGATTTTTGGCCCAAAACGCCGTGCTCGTTTTGATATGGCAAGACAGCATCAAGTGATTTTGACTAAAGATAAATTACAGTTTTTTTTTTAATTCTTGAGAAATATTTTCTCTTACCATTCTTCAAGGTGACTTTTCACGTGTTCATGCTTTTAATGGGAATGGAAATTTATGGAACGAAAATGTTATGAAAAATACAATCACGTGAGCATGTGTAGTTTTGCTTTGGAAAAAAAAAAGCAATCTCACGTGATTAATTTTTCTTTCTTTTTCTAAATTTTGTAAAAAAACAGAGAAGTTAAAACTCATCTATTGTAAATAGTCATTTAAGTGTTTGTAAAGGTATGTATACTTGGTCATTTTACAGGATATAAAGAACCTTTTTTAAGAAATAGCCATTAAGTGTTAATGGATGTCAACGGATGTTAAGTAATGTCATTGAATGTCAATGGATACCGTACGATGCCAAATGATTAGTCTTGTTTTAAAAGTGAATTAATATACATATACATATATATATATATATATATATATATATATATATATATATATATGTGTGTGTGTGTGTGTGTGTGTGTGTGTGTGTGTGTGTGTGTGTGTGTGTGTGTGTGTGTGTGTGTGTGTGTGTGTGTGTGTGTGTGTGTGTATGTTATTCTTTTTTTCTGGTTTTTGTATTTTTGTAAAAATTAAACAAATTCAATTTGCTAAATTGAAGTTTACTACGGTTTTTACTTAGCCCCACGGTACAACAATCTACATCCAAAGGTACAATTCAGTGCTCTTCCTCAGGATACAATGCATGGGCGTAAAAAATAACTTATTACTCCTTTATTTAAAATTCCTATTTCAAATATTTAGATTTTAGCGTGTTGTCTAAGAGCTGGGAATTACAGGTGGTAACAACGGCTTTAATATTATCTAAAAATGTAATAGAAATTCTATACAGGTCAAAACAAAAATGGTTCAACAAAAAACAAAGGTAGCAAGTATTAAGTATGTTGTCACGCACACTATGAAAATAGTAATGCTTGATTGCAACTTCGATTGGAAGCGAATTTTATAGCAAGCAGTTCTGTTAAAATAGAAATGCCCCGTCAAAGAATGTTTTTTCAAGCTCTTAGAAATATTTAGAGCAATGACCTCTTAAACTGTTTTTGTCGTACTTTTTGACGGCGCAGAGGCAACTTTAGCCAGTACTTTAAGAAGTACCACAGAGTACATTTTTATTAATGTTATTATTGCTATTATTCTTAGTATTACTATCATTATTATAGTAATAATAATAATGTTATTTGTAATAATATATATATATATATATATATATATATATATATTAGGGATATGACTTTTTAATTTTTTTTCAAATAAAATGTTTCCTGTATCATAAATCGATGAACTTTTACCTAAAATCATGAAAAAAGGCCCAAATAGCTTTCTGCAACAAAAAAAGGTCACCCCCAAAATAAAAATTTGATTTACCATTTTTATACATTCATTTTTGACCGATGTTTTAATCTTAAGCTTAATTCTCAGCTTAATTCTATTTATTTCATTATTTTGTTATGAATTTATAAATATAACGCTACACGTTACCATGGCAACGAAACGGCCGTGTGCCGGCAAATACTTGGAATTGTTATGTGATGACGTCATTGTGTTACCACGGTGATATAGACGACTGTAACAGACTGTAGAAGATTATAGAACTTAGTAGAACATTCTGGAAGCTCTAAATAATTATATAAGCGAGCTGCTGTCAGAGCT
>NC_088924.1:43652500-43802500 GCF_038396675.1 Hydra vulgaris | reverse complement strand
AAAATTAAAATGGAGAAGGAAACTATTCTTTAAAATTTATAAATTTGTTGAACAGATGTGGGTTTCTTTAGAAAGAGATAAGTTATCTTTTAAGTTTGATTGTATAAATAAAATATCTTCGCTTAAAGTATTTTGAGCCCAAAATGGAAACGTATTTTCTTCGACTCGAGAAAATGTAAATATTGCAGAATTACTTCGCTTTCTTAGTTTTGGGGTGACTTCACCTATTTGGAAATCGCGTTTGTTCATAAGAGGAGTTAATTCTCGAGTTATTATTTTCCTTGGTAAACTTGCAGACAGACTTCTTTGCGCAACAATTTTAGTTGTATAACTTGATGCTGTAAAAGAGGAAACACGGTGGAAATTTGTCACTACATTATCGTTGGCCTCATTTACGGAACTAGAATGAATAAATGTTTTATGTTTTGAATGATAGCTACTGTCTCTTAAGCTGGACAGTTGCACAGATTTGCTGCGACCTTGAACGCGTCTTTTTTGGAATTCTTGACGTCTACTCAATGTATCGTGCTTATCGTCACTTCGTAAAGTTAATCTGTAAGCGCTTGTTCGCCTAAAAAGACTTTCATGTTTGGTTTCCGAAGTTTTTTCGGGTACAGGAAGACTCCTCTTTCGATAGAATTCATTTTTATCTGTAGATATTTCGCTCGATTCCGAAACAATTGAAGGAAGAGAAGAGGATTTTTTTAAATCTCGATCGTGTCGTTTTGATATCGTTGTCAACCGATGCTGCAAATCTCGAAATGCATTTGTAATTTTTAAAAAAGAAGATCTTCTTTTTTTAATTAAAAGGTTATCACATTGACTGATACTATCGGATACCAAATTATTCGAAAACTGGAAAGGATAATATGAGCACTCATTTGGTTCTGTCTGCGAATTTGGTTGTGCAAATTTGGTCATTATTTAACTTAACTTCACTAAAAAGTATATATATATATATATATATATATATATATATATATATATATATATATATATATATATATATATTATATATATATATACATATATATATACTCAGTATATCTAAAAGGTATTAGAGAGATCTAGGACAAAACATTCTTTTGATTTCATATATGACTTTTTGACATACATATGACTTTTTATTACTATTATTGCCATCATTATAACTATTATTATTACAGTTATTTTTATAATTATTATTGTTATTATTAGGACTATACTCAATATTAGCGTTTCTTATTCATATATTTTATATAATTTTCACTTTTAAAGCAGTTTCAGTTTTAATAGTCCATATCGTCATGTGTCATCTAACATTATAAACTGTCTAGAGAGTGTAATAAAACAAAAAAGAACATTTTTTTTAAAAGTAAAACTATTTTAAGACAGTACAACTAAAAAAAAAAACTTCTTTTATGAGTTAAAAAGTCTTTATTTAAAAATGATTTTATGAAATATTTCAAGAGTGTATATATACCCTCGTTATCAAGTGTAATATGTAACACTGATATATGTGATATTATATATTATACAGGATAACAAAGGTTGTCATTACTCTTATATAAAATGGTATATAATCATTAAAAGATATTTTTTATTTAGTTTTATATAAACTCTTTTAGTTTAATGTAAACTCTTTAAAAATGTCATTTAAAATTTATTTTATCACAGATTTTCAAAAACAGTAACAAGCTTTCTAAAAAAACTCCAACTACAAAACAAACCTTCAAAGAAATACAACAAAAAGTGTTACATTTATAGCAAAAGTGCATTAAATAAAATATAGCTCACAAACTTTTTTTTAAAAAGCTTGTAACAAAAAACAAACTTTACAAAATAAACTTGCAGCAAAAGTTGTACCATTTATTGCAATTCTTGATTGCACTAAAGCTGTAATAAGAGAATGCCGGTAAACAAGCAAGTTTCAAAAAGTGAGAGAAAATAATAAACAATAATTTGCAAACAATAACGGTGGAAGATTCACTCTCAATAAAATTTAAAAACTAAAAAATAATCATTTATAACCCTAACCCTGACCATTAAACATGCTAGTAAAATAACACTTAAAACGGTTAAACCCCAAAGGCTTGTGATGTTTCTTAAAAGAATTTTAATATGATACCCAATTTCAGATAATATTGAAACTGAATAACTATATAAGAAAGAAAAAAAGCAGTAAACTAGAAAAACGGCGAAAATGAAAACGACTCTTGTAAAGAAGTATTCGAGTTTTTATTCTAAAAAATCTAATTGTTAATTTTTATGATTCTCTTTTTTTCTCTTTTTTTTCATGACTCTCATTGTCTATCAGTAACACATAACACTTTATTTACTTATCTTTTTTACTGACCATTTACTCAGAACTGGTCAGTAAAATAGATTAGTAGTTTAATTAATGGACAAATTCTAATATTCTTTATTGGAGACTATGATCGCGTACGATGATCTCCTATTTACGCTTACCATGATCTCCTATAAACGCGTATTATGATCTCCTATATACGCGTACGACGATCTCCTCAAATTTTGGGATGTTTAATTTTATAATTTTCAAAAACTTTCAGATTATAAAATTAAACTTAACATCTTATACTTAACATCTATACTTAATATAAGTATAAATTTACTTTATAAAGCACAAAGTTAAAAAAAAAAAAGTTTATCTTTTGATAACTTTTAAAGTCGTTAAAGTAAGCTTTAACCAGTTTAAATCCAGTTTAACCAGCAAAGTTTAATGCAACTCACCCTTAATTGTCTTAAATATAACATTAAACTATAATTTATACTTTTTGTTCATTTCTTTCTCCTAAAATTTAAAAGTAGAACAGGAACTCTCTTGAGTAATTCTCTCTCTCTCTCTCTCTTCCTCTCTCTTAAAAGAACGTGTACTTCTTCCTATTTATTTTTTTATTTAATTATTTCTTGATGCGGGATGCTTCAATATTGCAAACAATGTGTTGAGTTCAGGGTTTACAAAGGGTCACAAAACTTAATTGGCATACAGCGTTTAAACTTTCGTGTCAGTCATGAAGACTTGTTTACATTAGAAAAATGTCGAAAACATCAATTTATGATTAACGTTTTCAATGCTCTGCTGAAATCAAGCCAAAGTAATTTTTACCACAGATTTTACACATTTACAATTACGATTAAATTTATGCAACAAAAAAAAAGTAAAAACTACTTTTGCTTTTTATTTTTAAGATAATTAAAAATAAAAGACAAAAGTAAAGATCTGCAGTATGTGGCAGATTTACAACAGTAATGTGTCAAAAAAAGTTTAATCTTTTTTGCTATTAAATAAAGATGTTTATAATTAAAGCTTTAACTAAAAAGTAAAAGACAAATATTCATTCTCACTTTTAAAATTAGATTTTGAAAAGATCAAAACAGAGATCTATATTTGCTGTTTTTTCTATTTTCGTCCCCATCTATTGTGTAAATATTGAGCCACTATGATGAACTACAAATCTAATTATTATGTACATATACTTTATAATTAGGTCAAATATGTATAATTATTTACAGAAAAATGTATAATACTATAGAAATAGTGTACAAATAGGTCGTAATTATGTGTTTTAAATACATTTATCACGAATAACATGCTCAATTAAAATCAAATAATAACAATGTGTAAAGATCTCTAAATAAATCAAGCGCGTCATTGTTATTGTAAAAATGTTTTATTTTGTATATAAAGGAGATAATGTAAATTTAAAGGAGAAGATGTATAAAAAAGAGATTATAAAAAGAGACGATGTTAAAGATATTTCATATTACTTATAGCATCTTTGATAAAATTTGCATGAACTTGCAACTGTTATAAACATGTCGTATTAAATTTCAGGTTTTAAAGTTTATGCTACAACTTTTAAGTTGTAGCATACACCTTAATTATTATAACTTTTAAAAAACCATAAGTTATATAGAAACATCCTTTTTAAATTGATTTATATATATATATATATATATATATATATATATATATATATATATTTATATATATATATATATATATATATATTTATATTTATATATATATATATATATATATATATATATATATATATATATATATATATATATATATATATATATATATATATATAATTAAGTTTAATTTTGCTGTGAGCATATATTCAGCAAGAGTGCTCGATGAATGATATCAGAGCTATATAATTGATTTTTTGACGATATTAAAAAAATAACTACATGATTTTTACTACTAAAAGTTTCATGCGTTTAGCAATCATCAGGTAAAAAATACATATATATATATATATATATATATATATATATATATATAATATATATATATATATATATATATATGCATATATATATGTATATGTATATATATATATATATATATATATATATATATGCATATATATATGTATATATATATATATATATATATATATATATATATATATATATATATATATATATATATATATATAAAATTTATAATATATACATAAAATTTATAATATATACATAAAATTTATAAAATATAAGTTTTATAAAATATATATATATATATATATATATACTAAACGAAAAGTAACGTTTTGTTATCCAATTTAAAGACTCTAATTATGAAAATTTAAAACTATACACTTTCAAAACAAAAGAATTTCTCATAATAACTCACCGTGTATCGTAATTAAAAAAAACTACTTTTTTTAAGAAAAAGCAAAATTAAAATAATTAATTACAGTTAAAATTTTATCAAACATAAACTAAATGATAGCGGCATGTTTCCGCGAAAAAACAAACCTTTTTTTTATATATGATTTTTATAAATACCAAAATATTTATAAAATTCATATATAAAAAAAAGGTTTATTTTTATTATTTGTTTATTGTCATAGTCGCCATAGTTGCAGCTACGAACTCAATAACTCAAGACTACACATGCAGAGCAGGTACTAAATAATGATAAATAACGATAACATATTTACGCACTTGAGTTCTTCTTAAATTAAAAACAAAAATAAAAAAAATTTATTTTAACTTGTATTTTATATTAAACCAAAGATTTTAGTGATCTAACACCTGCACAATTTCCTGGACTTCCTTATTACTGTCATCCATAATAAATAACCATAAAAAATAAATTGACCACAAACAACAATTTCTCTGTTAAAAATAAACTGTCCAATCAACAAGATTTTTTTTTTCCATAAATATAATTAAAAAAAACTTCAAGCTTAATTCGCAAAATTTTTAAACACAATGACTCCAGCATGGAATTCGATTTACTTTATGCTTTTTTTTTGACTTTTAAATTTTACAATAGCAAGTGAAAAGATAGTAATTTAATCTAATTGAATTGATGCTTAATATCTTTCTAAGTCGAATTAAATATGTTAACGGAGATTACGTTTGAGATGAGAAGACTTGTAACGAGATTTTTTTAATATTGATAACTATCACTGTTTTAACAAAATGAAAAAAAACCTGGTTCAAATAAATCAGTGTAAAAAGTGATCTGGTTTAAAAACAACCTTTTATAATAGATAACCTGAAATACCATGAAAGCATTTAACATTTATGAGTTTTAATAAGTAACGTGAAATACTATGTAAACAGGTAGCGTGTTATCATGTAAACAGGTAACATGACCATGTATATGTATAAAGTTAATGTATAAAACACAAAATGATGATGCTGTTTCAAATTTTTAGTTAATTTTTTTATATATAAGTATATATCCATATTATTATCATTACAACTCTACGTTCATAGACGTTTAAACTCCTGGACACCAGTTTGAAATGAATGTGGACGGCTACAACCTCGCAACTCTTTTCACAAACACACTTTATTATTTTTATTTTTTCTAATATATTTATATTATTATCATTACAAGACTACCTTCTTAGATTTTTAATGCCCGTGGATATCAGTTTGAAACGAAACTTTAAAATCAAGGACGCACTAACACCCCGCAACTTTTTTTCCTACACCTATACACAAACACACACGCATACAACCCAACCCAAAGCATCATTAAACCTAAGCAGTATTGCTCATATATATATATATTTATATTATTTTTTAAAAAATATATATATATAATTATAACTTTTGGTAATAATTAGAATTCTTTTATTTTTTTATAACTTTGTAAACTCTGAACATTAATTTTTTTTTGTTTGAAACCGTTTTTTTTATCCTTTATAAGTTTGTTCTATTGATTTTCGTTTATCTGTTTTTTTCGTTTAACGCAGTGTCAATTAAAAATAATGGTTGTTTTCAAAAAAATCGAGAGTCGTTTGCATTTATTTTAAAGTTAATACCATAAGGTGTTTTTCATTAAGCTTTAAAGAATTTTCTGAAAGATTAATTTTTCTAGATTAATTTTTTAATAGAGAGATTAAAAGTGACGTCAATAAAATAACTTCAACAACTGGTTTCAGTGTGAAAGTTTAATGGTTTAAACATTTAAAAACCATTAACACTTTTATGAATATTTTTTAATATAAATATTTAAACATAAAAGTCGGTAAATCTCGATTTTCTTTTCTACTTAGATAAATCTCTATTTGCTCTAGGACAAGATCTTTGACTCTAAATAGGAACTGGATCTTTTATGTGGATTTAGGATCCAGATCGCATTGGATTATAAAATAATACAGATCCATGACTTGGATTTTAATATTTTGTATAAAGGATTTGGAGCTTGGATCCAGATCTGTTGATTTTAGTGAGTGACTTTGAATCTTTATCTAGTTTGAAATTACATTTAAGTATTGCATATAGAATTAACTAAAAACATTAATACTATGCCAATACAATGCATTGTGTAAATACTATGTGAATACAATGTGAATATTAGGTGAATACTGTTTGAATATTGTGTAAATATTATGTGAATACTGTGTGAATACTATGTGTATACTATGTGAATACTATGTGAATACTATGTGAATACTATGTGAATACTATGTGAATACTATGTGAATACTATGTGAATACTATGTGAATACTATGTGAATACTGTGTGAATACTGTGTGAATATTGTGTGAATACTGTGTGGATATTGTGTGAATACTGTGTGAATACTGAGTAAATACTATGTGAATACTATGTCAACACTATGTGAATACTATGTGAAGACTGTTTGAATATTGAGTGAATATTCTGTGAATATTGTGTGATACTGTGTGAACACATCTTACGTAAAAAAACAGTATTAGATCTAGCAATTACTTTTAAAACTCGCTGTGCTTCTTTATTATTTAATAATTATTATAACTTTTTATCAATTATTATTGCTTGCAGTCAGAGGCGATATTAAGGAAGGTGTGGGAGGTCATTAGCCCTCAAAAACAACAAAAAAGCTATTCTCAACTTATATTCAATTTTTAAGAAATATAGCTGCGGCCGTATTCTCATCTCTCCGTTAAGCTTAACGGAGTTTTTGTCTGAAATTTCATTACAATATTTCTAAGTAAAGAAATGACGAAAGTTTATATAAGTTTGTTAAAATAAAACTTATACCAAAAAAAACATTTATGTTTAAAAAATTATAAATTTAAATAAATTTTTTATTAATGTAATTTAAAAGAAATTTTTGACTAACGCTCCGTTAAGCTTAACGGAGAGATGAGAATGCGGCCGCTGACTAGTCGGCGTTCGACACATTTTAGTCGGCAGATTTTTAGTTTTGAGAATCTTTTTTTTTTTTTTTAAGTTTTTTATAAAGCAGTTGGTAGTTTTTAAGGATTTTCACCCCTCTCATTTTATTTCTAGAACCACCTCCGTTTGTATTTCTTGTTAATTAATCATAAAAGGTAAGGAAAAGTTGCACTGAATTACAATATTGAACACAAAAAAACAACTCCTCTCACAAAAAAACAACCACAGGGTAATTGATTAGACCGGATGATGTAATAGTTTATAGTGGTTCTCTAAAATATTTTGTAGCAAAAAAAAATTTACTGTTAAAGATGCTCCAAACAAATCTTGACTGAATCAACTAGATATTCGCAAATATAGTTTCTCTCAAGAAGTTTTTCGCATTTGGAATCAGTTGCGTTTGATGTTAATAATGCCAATGACATCAGCATCTTTAAGAGTAAAACTTACTCATACAATTTGGTATTTTTCAAAGTTATGCTTTCATTAAACTGCATATCTCATTATTTTTTTATAAAAATTTTTATTTGCATTTATGTCAACGCTGGACGCTATTACATAATTTAATTTGGCGCAGGTTGTTAGCATGGACATAAACGTAGACCTGCGAACCTTTTAGAGCATGTATATTTTGTTAAATAAGAAATAAAAAAAAACAATTTAATCTATTCTAACTTTATTTATTTAAAAAATAAGTTTGGTAAATTTTGTTCTTTTATTTGTGAATGTTGTTTTTTTCTTTCAATTTTTTCATTGTAAGTTTAATAAAACTCAAACTGAAAAAAGTATTTTATAAAATTTTAAAAACTAGCAACTACTCTAACTAGAGTAACACGCTTCGCAAAAAATAGTATATGCGTGTCGTAAATAAGTATATACGCGTCGCAAAATAAAGTATAAAAAAGTTATACTTAATTTATCCAAATACCGGCTGGGTACTCAACGTCGTTAATGCAAGTTCTCAAACTTTTTTTTTCTTGTTTATTCTCGGTGATAACAAACATATTTTTTTTTCCGGTCTGCAACATTTGTTTATAAACAATATATGTTACGTTTTAAAAGATATGTTAAGTTTAAACAATATCTATAAATATTGTTTAAAACTCAACATATCTTTTGCAATAGAGTAAGAAAATATGTATACATATTTTCTACAAAAAAAATTAAAAAAATATATATATTCAAATAAAAAATATATATTAATCTATGGTAATTTAAAGACCGGAATTTTAGTTATGCCAATAAGAAAGTAATTTACATTTAATTTATTTTATAATACCATAAAACTATTTTATGGCATTATAAAATAGGGTTGGTTCACATCACAGTAATGTTTAAATTTTGAGCTTAGACTTTTAAATAAACCTTAAAAGGTTTAACTATAAAAGTCTAACTAGTCGTATGTCAATTTGTGTGTTCTTCACACTCATATTAATAAAAACTTTCATATAAAATGGAAAAAACAGATTTTAAACTTGAAATAACTAATTTTTTTCGACCTTTAATATGTTTGCAGACATATGACTGGTTAAAAATTAAAAATGTAACTTAAAACTTGTTTGAAAAAGTTGTTTTCTCAATTTAATGTTTTATCTTCATTGAGAGCAGCACCATTTTATATCAAAGCCTTCTTGCCCCATTCGCCTGGTTCCGTTTTTCTATATATATATACGCAATATAAAAATTTTTCAAATTAAAAAAACCAACTCAGAACGCTTTATATAAGCAAATTTGAATAGGTAAATAATGTTATTTATATTTTGAACAAATCTTCAAGAGTTCAGCTTTTTGAAACATTTAAAGAAGTATCACATAACCATAACCAGAACATAACGCTACATAACCAAAACCAGAATATAAAACTTCGAGAATTTATGAAATCTCAGTCCTTGGGCACCTTCTTTTTTTCTTGATTAATGACCTACCGGATAATTTAACACAAAACATAAAAAAGTATGCTAATCATAGCAAAACTGTTCTCAGCTATCTCATGTAAAATCTCATGTAATGTTAATTTTTTCAAACGAATATTAACTACAACCCACACCATTTAAAAGCCAAAAAACCTATTTTGAATAGTTTTAGGGCTTGGTGATAAGATTAAGTTTATTTTTTCTAACCCCAGTCATGCAAATATTTGTTTTAATAAATTACAATTGTAAATTACTTTCTTATTGGCAAATAAATACACACACAAAAAAATAAATAAAAATAGATACTGTATATATATAAATATATATATATATATATATATATATATATATATATATATATATATATATATATATATATATATATATATATATATATATATATATATATATATAATTTTTAGTGAAATGCACGTTTATAATGGTTAACAAGAAGATGTTCTAAATTTAACAAAATTTCTCTAAATATATTGGGTAATTACCCGTTTTCTTAGAGTAATTACTGTTAAGTTTAATGTAATATAAAAAATGTTCAATTCATATAAAAAAAAAACCTAACGGTAATTACTGTTATATTTTTTTCATGCGAATTAGAGAAAATTGGGGTAAAACAGAAGGAAAAATGGGGTAAAACAGAAGGAAAAATGGGGTAAAACAGAAGGAAAAATGGGGTAAAACAGAAGGAAAAATGGGGTAAAACAGAGGGAAAATGGGGTAAAACAGAAGGAAAAATGGGGTAAAACAGAAGGAAAACTGAACACTTATGAAAATGTTTTTAATTTTGATTAAATTTGCTTTTAAACCAAAATATTTAAAAAAAATTTTAGTTTTATATTATAGAGAACTTTGTGCTCTATCTAATGACATAACAATAAGAAAATTTTCAATTATAAATCAATTTTCAAAAATTTTCGTATCAAACTCAAAAGTTTGAGCATGAGTATTAATTCTTTAAAATTTTATTATGACGAAAAAATCAAAAAGATAAAAATCCTTACACACTCAATCAACACAACATTCTTTGCAACATATTGAAACACCAATTTGTCCAGTTTCACCAGCATTGCATTTGAATCAAACTTGCATTGAATCAAACAGTAATTGGAAATATCTATAAAAGCGCATTTACGAGTCTGAAAGTCAATAAAGAACAAAAAAAAATGCTGACATAAAAAGAGTGGAATGTAAATGCCTAAATGAAGCTGAAATTCAAGAAAAGCGACGACAAGCTGAAGAATTAAAACAAAACAAAAAAAAGCGCAAACTTGACTTTAATGTTGATAATGAACATGCATACTTAAAACTTGAAAAATTTATTTTTCTTGTAAATTAATCCTATCATTTTGTAAATTAATCTTGTCTTTTTGAAAACCAATTGTTTTCTATTTGTAAATTAATTGTTTTCTATTTGTAAATTAATTGTTTTCTATTTGTAAATCAATTGTTTTTATTATAATTAATTAAATTAAGTTACCAATACTTCAACGCGTTCCGTTGGAAGGGAGGGGGGTATAGGGGTCTCCCACCCTCCAAAGCTGTCATATAAGGATTTGAGTTGGCAAATTTATCAAGTTTTGAGCTATAGTCGGCAAATTGGAAATATTGAGTTTTGTGTGTGTGTATGTGTCTTTAGTTGGCAAAATATACATAAAACACCCCCTTTCCCCATGAGAGACCACTTTGGGACGACCCTGCGTTCAGTTTTAACCAAACTGTCAAGTAAAACTGAACATAGTTTTTTCAAATAAATTAATTTTACCAAAAAATATTTTATTTTTGTTTACATATTCTGATAAAGCTCATTTTTCTCAACAAAAACAAAACAAAATATTTTTTTTACATATTTTGTTTTGTTTTTGTTGTGAAAACAAAACAAAATTTAAAAAGTTATACTTTATACATTGAAAATAACAGTAATTACTCGTTATTTTCAAAGTATAATTTGTATGAAAAAACAAACACCTTTGGCAAGCACCGTTATGTTTTTTTTAATACGAAATATACATTAAACATAACTGTAATTACCCGTTTAATAACACAAAATATAGCGTTATGTTTAATAACACAAAATATAGCGTTATATTTAAAAAGAATAATGGCTATTATTGTCACAAAGACTACTTGTCAAATAACAACAGGGGCAGAACAAGCTTTTCCTTTTTTAAAAACAACTTTGTTATCTTATTGGCATAACTGTTGCGTTTAAAAATATTTGTCAAACAGCAATAAACCCTTCCTTAAAATTTTTTGTGGGACAGAAACCTTTGCATTAGATAGAAATTAAAAAAAAACTGTTACTTAAAAACATCGGATTTGATTTGATAATTTAGTTAAGTTAAGTCTAAACTGTGTTTCTTTCGTTTTTGCACCTTGCCTAAATAACAAAGGACATTATTCGAAGATTTACTTCAGATATGGCATCAGTATTTCAAATAAGGATAATCAATATAGAGATAATCAATAGAATTGTGAGTACAAAAGTAGTGAGCACGATATAGAGCTGCAATCTTATTAGACGCTAATTTTGCAATAGATTTGATATATAGTTTCAAAGAAAAATTGGAAGCAAGAGTTAATCCTAAAAAATAAAGGGTAGATACTCATCGAGTACATTACCGTTCATAAATATAAGAAGGTCTGGATTGTTGAGATAATAAATAGCTAAAAAAATTTGGGTTTTATTTGAGCTCAATTCACCAGCTACCGAGAGTCCCATGCTGTAGCAGAAGTGAGATCCTTTTCAGGCTCAATGCCCCGTTTAAACAATCAGATAGTGTTGGCTTCTTATGAAGATAAGAATAAATGGTAGTATCATCAGCAAACAATGCCACTTTAGATGTGAGAAATTCTGGGAGTTCAGTTTTGTAAATTAAAAAAAGAATAGGGCCAAGGATTAAACCTTGAGGAGCCCCTGAAGTTACAGGAAATGAAGAAGAGTGCTGTCCATTGAGGACAATCTTTATGCTACAATTGGTAAGGAAGAATTCAATAACCCTAAAGATGTTACCTGATACACCGTAAGAAAAAAGCTTATGGAGAAGACCAGCATGCGAAACTTTATTAATTTTTATTTGTATTTGTATTTTTATCTATCAAAAGAAAATATTTGGTTGCATTGACTAAAGGCATCAACAGGGGCAAAACAAAGTCTTGTATACTAATATAAAAGCATGTATACAGGCTGACATAACCAGCATTTTTCTTATCAAAAGAAATTCTAGAAGCTTGCAATAATGCTATTTTTGCAATAATGCTATTTTAATCTTCCAAATCGCCGCCATTGTGAAGTACACACAATAAATCTGCTGGCATGAAAGGATAAAATAAATTACATGGTTAGATTTTGAATCACAGGTCCATTGAATCTATGCTATGAAACATCTTTCAATGTAACGATTTTAATGAAACCAGTTTTTTAATCACAATATATACATACTTTTGTACGTACATTGTAAACGAGTGTCAACTCAGCAAACACATGCTTTCTAAATGACGTCATGTATTTGTTGGGTGGAGTTCAATGAAAGGTTGTTGGTGATATTACAAATTATTGTTGATAAACAAATTGGTAGTCAAAAAAATATATATTTATAATATATAAAAACAAAATAAATGAATATATTTATAATATATATGAACTCAATTTATTTTTATAAAACTGTGAAAAACTGAGTTTATTTTTTCATTTTATATTTTAACGGAGTTATTAATTTAACGATGTTTAATAATTGCATCTTACTTTAAATGTTTTAAAATAATATATAAATAATTAAGTTTTCAATATTTTTTGTTAACAGAAAAATGTAGCGCATGATGACCGCTGACCTGTTTATTTATTTATATCAAATTATTTTAATACGAGATTCCTTTCCTTGCAAGCATATATTCAAACATAGTTTTGCAATTTAAACCGCAAGCTAAATTTGTGGTAAATAACCCCTCCTTTATTGACGGTTTTCTTTGTAAGTGAAATCCTTTACAGTCTGGTGAGTGAAACCAAGTACCTTTGCAAAAGACTAGATCAGAAGCGATTTTCGGCTTTAATCAATTCAATTAAAAGAAAATACTTTTCTTTGAAATTTTTTTAGAGATTTACAAATATTCAATTAAAAAAGCATATTTAATACTTTTTTTTACAAATATATCTCTGAAAATTTCCAATATAAAAATACTTAAACATTTAAAAATATTTAGAGCGTTGTGCTTTCGGACACTTAAGGAAAAGTTTTTTTTTTAATTTTGTTATGTTTTTTACATATTAGGGTAGGAGCTAGTTGAGGTATTTTACTAAATCTAACAGATTTAACAGAACACTTCAACCTAAGGAGTTGAGTTGGAGAAGTGGTATAATGAAAAATATTTAAAAAAAATTTAAACATCTTTTTTATATAATGTATGTACTAAACAACTTTAAAACAAGTCAAGTATAAATTTGAGAAAAGTCTTGATTTTAAAATTAAGTTTAGAATAAATAAAACAAAAATAGTCAATAGCGAGTTCAAAAAGGTGTTCTGAAACATGCAGACGTTTTCTTTTATAAGCTCACTTTTTATTTTATAAACTCTTGAATATGAAATAAAAATGTATTTTTTTTAATGTTAACTCACCTACCCAAGGCCACGAAGGCCACTACAGTCAAGGAGGTTACTTTTCTTGTGGTTACAACCCTCTTACAACTCCATAACTCCTAAACGCCAACCTTGACGAACAAAAAAAAGAAAAAACTGTGCCAATCAAAAAAAAAGAGGGCATCAGTTTGTTTACATTAAATAATAATGAAAGTAATAACAAACTAGAATTATTAGGCTGTCCCAATCCTCCCGCGTCTTACTTTTCCTCACTCTCCTCTGCATAATTTTTTTACAATTAGTAACATAGTTTAACCTGCTAAATATTGAATAAGACAAAAAATTTTTTTTTTGTCTTATTAAATATTTAGCAGGTTTTTTTTTAAGGGGATGTTGTTTGAAGATTATCAATTTGCTTGACCTGTTAATCGGAGAAATGTATTTAATGGAGTTTTAAAATTTTTTTACCAGAATTAATGTTAGCTCTTCAGTCCTTCCAATCAAATAGATTTAATTAAATTCAAATTTTGTGATTGAGATAGTCAGGCCAATATATCGACTGTGGGTTTTCTTTTCCATGCTTTGATTGTACAAACCTTGTTGATACTGTCTCCATTGGTTTTGATCAATCTAATGTTTGCTGATGGGCTACGGAGTTCTTTAGCATGACTAAGTTGATATGCTTATAAGCTTTACCTACACCTATTCCGTATAACTTTCCCTACACCTATTCCGTATAACCCCTCCCCCCTAGAGTGTGAAGTAATTTATGGACAACCCCTTACATAATTTTTAATTAAATACCGCTTAATTATCATAACTAAAAGTTAACTCATTCTAGCTTAAAAAAAATTATTCAACGATATTGTTTCAAAACGCCATAAGCAATAAAAGCATTGCAAATAAAAGATAAAAGCTTAGAAAAATTCGTAAATAATATTCTAAGTTATTAAATTTATAGCTAAACGAGAAATGAAAAAGATAAGATTTAAAAGAGTAGTTGAGTATGTCTGAAAGTTTGATATTTATACCTAGTATCGAGGTATTCAAAAATGACTACTATCGTGAACTATCTTGTTTCGTGTAATATAGTGTATCGTGGAGATCATGATTTTTGTTATGATTACTTATTAATATTTTGAACAGTTTTTAAAAAGTTATCCAGTCAACTTTTAAAAGAGTAATCTACTTTGATTACAGCTTTTAAAGGTTACACACTTCATTTCAAAAATTTTTTTATTTCAACAAAATCAACGGCGCCATTTTGACTTGCCGCTGGAATAATTATGCAACTAAAACTTACGACGATTTTAAACAAAACTTATTAAAAAGTTTTTTGTCTTTTTTTCTTTTCAACATTTTTCTATATGTTTTTTACATTGTTATATTATTATTTAGTTATAAAACTAATAAAAATAACATTATATTCAAAATGTCGAGATATAACAAGATAATTTTAACGTCGCGATTTATATTTTATTTTATATTTATATTTTTAGTTTTGCCGTAGAAAGTTAGAATTTATAAAATAACATAAATAATAAAACAAATGGCTGGAGCAAAAAGAAGACATCAGTTTGTCTTATCACCAAGCCCCATTGTGGCTTCATTACATGTCGTTTTTTAAGTTAAAATATATAAAATCGTAATAAGTGCTTGTGATAAAATATATATAAATTATATAAAAACTATGTTTCATATAACTGTTTTTAAAACAAATTTAAAACAAGTAAAAGTAAAAGCAAATAAAAGAAATAAACTGTTTATACACTTTTTTTATTAAAAAAGAAAAAGAAGATTAAAGTCCGTAGATAATAAAAAACGCTTTGATTCAGATTTAAACTGTTTAAATGTATTTCTTCTGATAGTAACAATCTGGGGGGAAAATTTCCACAAATAAGGTCCGCGGTGTTGGATTGAGTATGAATTTGACTTTAATGTAAATTTTGGGATGACAAAGTTGTTATATGAGAATCTAGTAGGGTATCTATGACCTATTTCGCTAAAATAGGGTTGAAATATCGGCGGAGTAGTCCATATTTTATTTTGTACATAAACTGTAAAACAAGATGTATGTTAATTTTGTATTCTTTCAACGCTCCAAGTTTGCATAAGAGAGGTTCACAAGAAACTTTTTTATTTACTCCAAAGACTATTCAACAGGCATGTTTTTGTTTACTGTAGAGTTTTTTAAGCTTAGTATAATTTGTGTTTTGCTTTATACATTAATGAAGTATTTCTTGAGAGGTTTCTCTCTAAAGTGTTTATATGGAGCTTCCACGACAAATTTTTATCCGAGACCACACCTAGAAAATTTATGAAACTTTTTTTCTTTTTATATAATTATTATTTATTTTTAGATCAGGTAGTTTAAGAGGAATATTTTCATTTTTATTTGGTTTATGAAATAGGATGAATTTGGTCTTTTTGGCATTGAAAGAGAGTTTGTTACACCTGAACCACTCGTTTATTTTATGTAATTCTATGTTAAAAAGTGTCCTAATGTCTCTATGTGACTAAAACAAATTTGAGTCATCCGCAAACAAGATTAAATTTAATAAGTTTGATGTTGAAAATCATTTATATAGAGTAAAAATAAAAATGGTCCCAAGATCGAACCTTGGGGAAACAAGTTATTACGCTATTTGTTGTTTTTGTTGTTTCATACTGAATATATTGCTTTCTGTTTGATAAATAATCTTTCAACCAAAGTAAGTTGTTATTTTTTACTCCATACATTTCAAGTTTTTTTAGAAGAATGTCGTGATTTACGGTGTCAAAGGCTTTAGGAAGATCAATAAAAACTTCTATATAAAGAACTATAAATTTTATTTATTATATAAATAAAAAAAATATAAAATTTGATAATGGTCTAGATTATTTTAATCCCTTATATATAAAAAAACGCGTATATAAAAAATCCTTTCCTTTTTCTTTATAGTCAAATTTACTGCCAATAAGGCTGCAAGCAACAACGCTGAATTTATTTTGTTCCACAAAGTTAATAAATCAAAAAATATTCCCATCAAATTGCCTAATCTAATAATCAATATCACTAACATTAAAAGAGAAAACTCAGTAAACTTTCTAGGCGTAATCTTAGATGAACATTTACGTTGGATTTTACATATAAAAAGTATTGAAAATAAAATATCAAAAAATTTAGCAATGATATATAGGGCTAAACCATTTTTAAGCAGTAGCTCTTTGAAAAGTTTATATTTCTCTTTTATTCATTGTTATTTAACTTACTGCAATATTGCATGGGCAAGTACAAACCATACAAAATTAAAAAAATTGTACTGTAAACAAAAACACGCGTGCAGAATGATTTTTGGAGCTAATAGAACACTACCTTGTGAGCCTCTGCTGCGTATACTTGAAGCATTAAATATATATAAAATCAACTTACACCAAGTTTTAAAGTTTTAATGTTCATGTATAAAACAAATTTAGGATTATCTCCTAAAATATTTCAACCCTATTTTGACAAAATAATTCATAAATATCCAACAAAATTTACAAGTAACAACTTTGTTATCCCAAAATATAATTCAAAACTAACTTCATATTCAGTTCTTTATCGTGGACCCTACTTGTGGAAAAAGTTTCCTAAAATTGTAAATACACATAAAACTAGTATAGAGCAGTTTAAAAATGCATTCTTACTTATGGATTTTATTATATACGATTTTAAATGTTTTTTTTGTATGTTTTTTTAAATTAAAACTCAAATACATAAAATAATTAATACAAAATTATGTCACTGAGTGTATCAACATTTTTTTTTTTTTTTTTATTATCCTAACTATGGTATTACCTCTATGACGTTTGCTAATTTATTTACGTTATTTCTATGAAGTTGACTAATTTATTTTTGTTATTTCTATGGTGTATATTAAGTTATTTACTTTTTATTTTTAAATCTTACTTTAAACTTTTAATTTTTTTTTGATCTTACTCTTTCCTTAAAGTTTTATTCTTTAAGTTTTTTTTTAAATGACAAGGAATTGTTATCTATTATACTTTTTATTTATATTTTTTTTATAAATAGTTTGTTAACTATAGATATTTAAATATTACGGTTTTTGTAAATACGTGAGAATAGGGCTCGGTGATAAGGCTAAATTAGTATTCTTCTTGCTCTGCCAATATTTATTTTTATTTATGTGTTTCGAAACTGTATGTATTATTTAACGGCAAAAAAAATGGAGAATGAAATCAGAAGTAAATGCAAGGGCTTACGTACGGGGCGCAGTTGTTAGTGGAGAGTGACAAATAAGAAAATAGTGTCAGAAATAATTTTTATTTATAGCAGTCTACTACCTTGAAGGCGCTTCTCACAATTTTGTGTTAAATTTCTTGTAGTATTCGTTAACTTTCTTTAATATATAGATAAATGGAAATGAAAATGGCGTTTTAGCATAGCGTAATATTTTCTTTTCGCGGAAAACGTCCAAGTGGTTTAAAGGATTTGCATAATTTTTAGAACTGTTACGATCTCCATAGTAACGTTTCTTTTTATTTTATTGCGCATAGGTCGGGAAGTCAGACTAAAAAATTTTTTATTTCTCGCTGATATAAGAGCAACAAGCGCCTAACCCACAATGTAATATTTGTTTATTTTATTTTTGGGCGACTCATACGTCATATTTTATGGTGCAACAAAAGACTAACCAAGTGGAGTAATGTAACAACTCTACAAAAAAAAAAAAAAAATTTTTTTTTTTTGCTTTTAAAATCATTTCACATTTTTCAGTGCAATAACAGTCTAAAACTTGTTTGTTGTTGTTCTAATAAAAAAAGTAAGTGGAGCAACAGATTAAACGGGACTTGGGCGTTTGTTGATTATATTTTACATTTATTAAAATATATGTAATAAAAACGCTCATATTATCTTATCTGCAGGAACTAATTTGTATCTGCAGATTTTCTCTGATCTTAGAAACAAAAAAAGATCTTAGAACAAAACAATATCGCGAAATTAAATTTTTTTTACTATTAAGCCGTTCAAACAAAAACTTATTTTAATATAAAGTTTCCATTTGCGCAATAGTTAAAAAAAGACCTTTTACAGTTGGATTTTATGAATTGCAGTGCGAGTCAACCGACGCGAGAGGACAAAGAACTATTATTTGTTTGCGTAATGAAACTTGTTTTAAATTTCAATGTTAAATAACTTTTAACATAATGTGTAATATCTAAATGTTATATAACTTTATAACAATTGCATAATACTTCTACAAAATTTATTAATACAATCATTCATAATTAACTATGATAATTGACAATGGTTGAAGATTACAAAATTTATAATTCATTAAACATCATTTATTTAGCAAAAGCATTGATCGATTTGTTCTTTTTTTTCTTTATCTGAGGTAAGAAACGTAAGAAATAGCAAACAAACAAACAAAAAAAATTCATATATTAAATATTTTATATATTTAATACTTTAGCTATTGACACTGAGTTCATAAACTTTAAAAATATGTATAAAAGATAAAATAAAATGAGTTAATAAAAATAAATAAATGGCTACAAAGCATAAGCATCATATTTAACTTTTTATTGATTGGCTATTATGTATAGAATATTAAGTCTAGAAAAGATTGTCAACAAAATTCAGTGATTAATAAAAAAGCTAATAAATAAAGTAAATTATTAGAACAAAACCTAGAATTACTCTATCATGAACAGTCAACAACACAAAAGCAAATAGCGCCAACATAAGATTTCGTAAGATCATAAGTACAGTGAAACTTTTTTAACTCGAACTAGATAACTCAAATTTCTATTATAATTTCTTTCACAACTCTTGAAACTTTTAATTTTCGATTAAACTTATTATTTCCTAGTTTGAACAATTTGCCTGGGTCTCATGGAGGTCCGAGTTAATTGCATTTAACTGTAACTTTAATTTGCTCAAAAAAATGGTGTTTTTATCAGTTTCAAGATAAAAACAGGACCGCATTACGCAATAACTAACATTCTATAAAAAGTTAATACAAATAAATATTAGGTTGAATTTTTTTGAATATTCTTGGAGTTCAATCCAGAAGAAACACTGTAGTATGAATCAAGAAAGGCTGTTGTTATCTCTGTTATAATAGAGCGATCAGGAATTTGTTGAGATAATCCATAAATTGCACCCTAATATAACATTGTAAAAAAATACATATTAACTTGTAATTACCAGATTATTAAAAAACAAAAAAAAACAAATTTAGATTCTAGAGCTTACCTGGCCTTCAGCCTTTTCAAATGGATTTTTCATGAGGCGTGCGGCTACTTCTTTAATATCATTAACAAATCGGTCTGCTACGCCATCTTTTGTATGACGCATTGTGATAGCTATATGGATTCTAAACAAAAAAAAATAAAAAAAAACTATAATATACACCGCAATCATAACACAATGTTAAGTAACTTCTAAAAGTCTAGACGCACTTACCCAGATGGAAACTGTAAAGGGTTCAAGTGCCATTTTTTCTTTTTCAGTTCGTTAGACATCAAAAATATGTCAAAAATATCAGAAGTAAAGGAAACCACTGATACATCGACTGCACTCATTAACTTTATTCCAGGTATACGCTCAATTCTATGATATAAAAAAAGTTTAATAAAACTGTGTCACCCTTTGAACTCAAAATTTTTACTTTTTACCACCTTTTATGACTTTTTTTTTTTATTTCAATATTGGAAAAAACATTTTCTTATTATTTTATATTGAATTATGTAAAAAGTTATATTGAAATATGCAAAAATCATACCCTAAGACCGAAATTCCTCTGCAACAAACGATTTATGTGTGATTAGTATTTTAACAGATTAGAAACAGACATTTTCAAAAGTAACATATTCGAACAAACATTTTGGAAACAAACAGATTGAAACATTTTTTTGTGTGTAAAATGTGTTTTATAAAAATGTTATTCTATTCATTAGAAAACTTAAATTTATATTTATATTGTAATTGTAATTTCATTTATTTATTATTAAAATTGTAATTGTTTGCATGGAACACGATGTCATGCTAAAATAGCGAATAACTTTAGTACCTAAATTCACTGTAAGTTAATATTTTATCTTAATATGATAGAAGATAATGTCTATCTAATATATCTCTTTCACATGTTAACATCTCCTACATATGTAAAAAAGTGTACAAAATAAATTACTGCCGGTTTTTACTATTTATAACAAAATAATTTTCCAAAACATTTTAATAGATAAAATTCAATCTGCTGAGTTCATAAGCGACACTGAGAAAAATTTTAATAAAATATTATCTTTAGTGTTACTCTATGTTACGTATTGAATAACTTTATTTTTGATAAAATTATTCCTAATGTTATTCTGTTACGTATGAAACAACTTTATTTTTGAAACTTTTAACTTTAAAAGCAGGCCTCAATATTTTACATCTCTTGCATCAAGTATCAAGCACTGGCATTTTTTACTTTCCATCAACTGGCATTTTTCCCAGATCAACTGATTACCAATCAGTTGAGTAATTAGTTGATGTATATAACCCAATTCATTAAACCCTTATTTACCTCTGTTCAGTAAACCCTGATTCATCTTTGTAGTCCACTTTTGTGTGTGATATATTTTTTTTTGCTTATTGTTCAAAATGGGTTTTTTGTCATTTATTTATCTTTAAAAAAATTTTAAGTATACTACTTCAAATTTTTATATCCTAAATAAAAATTTATGTAAAACTTTTTTTTGTGGTGGTAAATTTAATAGAATTAAATGAAATTATTAAATAAAATAATTAAATGAAATGAAATTTTTTATAAATGCACTAAAAGAATATGATAAAAATAAAAACATGTTAATAAATATGATAAAAAAATATGATAAAAATAAAAACATGTTAATAATGTTATCAACAACATAAAATAATTATAAGCAGCTTATTAAGAATTATTGATGTTCTTAACTTTAAGCAACACATATTTGATCCAACCCAAGTGTCAAAACAAAATAATAATAAATAATAAAAAAAAATAAATAAAAAAACTTGAATATTTTAATTTTAGATTAATAGACAACTTTTATAACAAGAGCATTTATCTACTTTCTATTAATCTAATTTCAACCATGGTAGCAATATCAACCCTCGGTATCAACCCTTGAAAGCATAAGAATAGGCATCTGATCTACAAAGATTTCTGAAAATATCCTGAATAGCCATGCCTTGCCTTTGCTGTAATAGATGTTTGAAAAAAAGCAAGGTTTTAAGATTTTATCACCAATGGATCCAGTGTTAGAAACAGTTGCTTGGAAGAAAGCAGAGTTTTTAGGTTTTATCATCAATGGGTCTAGAGTTAGAAATAAGATGCTGGAGCTCAAAAATATGCATACCCTCAAGTTATTGAACTAAAACTTCTGAGCTAACAACTTCTCTACCAAGCCAGAGTCAGTTTAGAACAAGAATATTGAGTTTATGATGAAGAAAAATTAACTTAAAGTTTCTTTTTAGCCATCAGGACCTAAATATTAAGTTAGTTTAGATTCGATAATCGATATTCGATGAAGATAATGATTTGATAAATTCAATCGTAAAAGATAATATCAAACATAAGTGGTGAAGATCTGGTTGATTGTAAATTGATCTGGTAAATTGATCTACTTAAAAAATTTTTCTGTCCAAAATAGAATAAGAATATGCCCATAAGAAGCCAAAATAACTGTTGCTGTAGAAAAGATAGCAAGATTGTTATATCACCCCCTGATATAGATAACACTGAAGACATACTGCTGGGTGTTGTTTAGTCAGCAAACCTCAGTGTTCAGGCTAAAGTAGTTTTGAAGCAGCTAGAATACTTTAACATTGTAGGTCAAGTATTTACTTTTTACTGAGACACAATGACTATTGTTATATTTGCTGAGACACAACGGTTATTGTTATATACAACATCAATGGAGCTAATGATAAGTACAACATTAACTATGGTTGATGTTGTAGCTATTATTATAGTTTCTCTGCAGAAGACATATGCTAGAGGTACACGTCTCCAACTTTATAGAGGCTTTGACTGAAGAGAAAACAAAATGACTAAGGAAGGGGTTATATGTCAATCTCCACAAAAACCTTGCCTTGTGTCAAGGTGGAAAATAAGATGATAGAGTTAGGTTAGTTTTGCTGGTTAGCTTTGATTGGAGTCAGCTATAAGTAGGATTACCCCTGTATCACAAAAAACTCTAAAGTTTGGAATAAGAGCTGTTGACACAAAGACATTTGGCAGAGGTGATTAAAGGAGATTGTTCAAACAATTTGTTTCTTTTTAGTTTTAATTGAAGTAATTTAAAATTTGAAGTAATTTAAAATTTGAGGCATTTTGAGTGCTATAAGCGGAATTAAACAATTGTAATTTATTTCAATAAAAACTAAAAATAACTTATAAAAAAATGTTAGTAAAATAAATCTTTGAAATGAATAGAACATTATGGCAATGCAATTAGAAAAATTATAATAATATGTACTCTGTTAAGAAAACTGAAACTTTATCTCATTTCTAGAATCATAACATCATCAAAAAAACTTCAAGTTCATCATATTTCTCATAGAGATTAAATGAATAAATAATAAATATATGAAAGATGAAATTAAATTAATAAAAATATACAAGAGAGAGATTAAATTAGAAAAGATTAAAGATAATATAGTAAGGAAAATAAAGAAACCGATAAAATAAGGAAAGGATTAAAGGATATAAATAATTGATAAGATTAAAGAAAAACACAAGAAAAAACATGTTTGTATTTTTGTAATTAAAATCAAAAAATAATAATAATAAAAGCTTAGAATTATTCTACAAGCAAAAGTTATTATATTATATATAAAATATATATAAATATATATATATATATAAGTTAATATATTATATATAAAATATATATAAATATATATATATAAGTTAATATGTTATATATAAAATATATATAAATATATATATATATATAAGTTAATATATTATATATAAAATATATATAAATATATCTATATAAGTTAATATATTATATATAAAATATATATAAATATATATATATATATATATAAGTTAATATATTATATATAAAATATATATAAATATATATAAATATATATATATATATATATATATATATATATATATATATAAGTTAATACATTATATATAAAATATATATAAATATATATATATATATATAAGTTAATATATTATATATAAAATATATATAAATATATATAAATATATAAATATATATATATATATATATATATATATATATATATATATATATATATATATATATATATATATATATATATATATATATATATATATATATATATATATTAGAACATACCATGGTTTCTTTTATTGTGAATTTAGGTGTTAGTAAAACCCCTGGAAAATTTTAGACTCATAAGTACACTGATAAGCCTTGCACTTTAGGATTGAAAGTCGCTTTTTTTTATATAATAAGGCGCGGGGATGATCAGGGGCCTGAAAGAAAGGTTCGAAAACTTTTGCAAAAATACCATGGTATTTTAAATCATGTATTTAGGTGTTATTAAGACCCATGAAAAATTTTAGACTCATAGGGACATTGCTATACCCTCTACTTTGGACTTATAGAAAACCCACATACTAAAAACTAATTTTCCTCTAAACAGTTTTTTAATTATGACATACAAATTACTCAGCGTTAGTTAGCAGACATTTCTTATATCTTATAGCAAACTAAGTTGTGTAAAATGAAAACATAAGCAACCTTATTATTATTTCTTTATTTTGATAATTCAATAAAACAAGTATTTTATTAGGTTCAAAGTATCGCATTTCTTCCAAATATATCTTCGGTAGTGAAAAGATTAAACCATTATGCTACTATTTAATATCTTCAAAACAAGATTTAATCTTTGTTATTTTGAATTTTTGTCTATGGCTTGCAACAGCCAAAAGATTTGCCTGCTTGTCACTCTTATGCCTAAAAGACCCTGAAAAATCCTAGGCAAGTTTAATTCCCCATTCTGCACAATCATTAACTACATGGAGAGGTAGTACAAATTCTTTGTATTTCAGAAATCCAGGAAAGAGTTCTCAATTTCAAGGATTTATTTTAATCCATTCCATTTTAAGTATGGTGAGTTTCAATTTATCAAACTAAAACCAAATCTCTGTTCCAACAAGTTCAGAAAGAAGTTTAGTATGACCATGTACAACAATATGTGGCATTGCTTTACCTAGTTTGTATGAATATGCTATCTCTGGCCTGGGAGTTTTGTAAAGCTAAAGAGCAACAGCTTGTCGGACATCTTCCGATAAGTCCTCATTAATGAGACATAGTACAACAAATCTTTCAGTTAGATACCACAAATGATTCTGCATTGAATTGAAGCATGCCTTAGCAGAACTAGGGTTTCTATCTATGTACTGAATCATATTATCAATGGCTTATAGGTCTTGAGATGGAGTAGTTCTGGCCAAGAGGGCTTTAACAAACCAGGTTGTAAAGAATACTGAAATGAAATCATCCATTAGTTTAATAACAACTGCTTCCATAGCAGTTACCAAATCAGGTGCAAGGGTTAAAATTTGTGGAAGTAGAAGGTCAAGCGTTAAATAATATATAGCTTTAGCCATAAAGCGGGCATGATGACAAGCCATTGGAATATGGAACTTGAAGTTGGTTACTGATCCCTTAAGCCAAACAATGCTGAGTTAAACAAGGTATTTATAATCTCCTCGAAGAAAGAAATGATTATCAAGGCTAGTTTGGAGAAATGATAGAGCTTCAGAAGCCTGGAATATAATTTAAAGATTTATTTTATACTAATATCTTAAATATCTAACAAAATAATCATGGTACCAATTACCTTGATTGACAAAAAAGTTCCTGGCTCTTTTTTAAATCTCTTAAGATCTGGTAACATATCCCCTTCTTCAATATTACATTCCAACTCTGTTTCAATTTCTCAAACAGTAGCTCAATTGGACCTAATGTTCTTGTCCTTTCAGTAATAGAATTGCAAAAATGCTAAAAAATTTAAAATAAACTTGATAAGTCTTGATTTTAATATTTTTAATTTGGCTCTTGCATAAGATATCAATAAAAATAAATTATACTTGATACCTTGATGTAAAGCTCATACATATGATGCCTGCAAGCTTACCATCCCATAGCTTTTCCCCTGCACTGCTCTAGTTGTGTAAAACACCATTTAACCATCCAGTGTTTGTGGCAATTGTATCAAATGATAGAAATTCAACCATATCAAATAACTCTGATTCTTCAAAGATTTCTTGAATTGCTTTTGCTTGTGTGCTTGCTTTACCATTGTCAACAGGAACAATGCCAATAAGTTGAGCATCAGGAATGCCTGGACAAGTAATAATAACAGCTACTCTCTCAATATTTTTCTTGTCTTGACCTGTACTTTTAGACATTATTTTTGAATCAAAATGTAAAGACATTTATTTTTAGCAAGATTTGTAAACTCTTTTTTGATTTTTTGAGTGTTTTCATTAACTTTTTGCTTTTTCTGCCTCGGTAAACTGCTCTGTGATATTGAGAAGTCATCAATACTACCTCCGCTATTATTTATGATAGTAGCCAGTGTTGCTACTGCTGCAGTTGAAAAGATTCTAAACCTTGACAAAGTAATTCCTATGACCTTCCTAATTCTTTTTGGAATAAAAAGAGGTATAAAATCAGAGCTTTTTTTTCCAGGAATAAAAAAATCTTTATCTATTTTCTCAATTAGATTAGCATGTTCAAAACTGTTATCAGCATTAATACAGCTTATCTTTTCCAATCTCTCGTTTTCTTTCTGGACCTCCTCTTTTCTCGTTCCTTCTTCTATTCCCTTTTGAAGCCTATTATATCTTGCCTTGAACTTAGTATCTTTGCAAGAAATTGTTTGCACTCTTGATCCTCTTTGATCTTCTTGTCATGCTTTTATGTCCTTGCTCCTATATTTCAGAATTTGCTCATCACAATCCTTACGAGCAATATCAAACAATTTGTCTAACTTGTTTGTAAACAAACTCCTCCCTCTTTTTAATTGCTTTTGCACCAATGCGATACTTAGATTTTTCCAGTTTCTTTCTTTCAGCTTCTAAAGCCACTATTTTTGTCCTAAATAAATTATACTATATATCTAGATGGGTCCACTAACCTCTTTACATACATTTAAGCTGCTTAATTGATATATCATTTTATATTCATAATGAAATTGTTAATTAGGTACCTAATTGCTTGATCTTGGATGAGGAAAGGAATCCCTGCTTTCAACCAGATTTTCTTCACTTGGTTAAGAACACAAAAATACTTTTCGTTTAGGCATCCAGTTTCTTTCGAGCAGCTTGCTTGAAATTTATCATCTAGGGAACAAGAACTTACATCACTGGATGAGGAATTTGGATTTTGCTTGTGCTTTATGAGAAGCCTGTAATGGTAATACTTTAAAACACTTTTATTAGTTGGAAGTTTAGTATTAGCTAACACCTCTGTTCTTCCTCCTACAAGAAACGCTTCTCTTTTTGACAGTTTAGTATTAGCTAACACCTCTGTTCTTCCTCCTACAAGAAACACTTCTCTTTTCGAAGAAACACTTCTCTTTTTTTTTTTTTTAAAATACTTTAAACTTAAAATAACAAATTCTAAAAAATGATAAGCATACTAAATACAACTGTCATCAGCAGTACACATAAGTTGCTGTTATATATAAAAAACCGTTTTGAGGATTGCTAACATAAATACATGGTTAAATACATGATTTAAAATACCATGTTATTTTTGCAAAAGTTTTCGAACCTTTTTTTTTAGGCCCTTGATCACTCTGGTGCTTTATTTTATATAAAAAAGCGACTTTCAATCCTAAAGTGCAAGGCTTAGCAGTGTACCTATGAGTCTGAAATTTTCCAGGGGAAAATTTCAGACTCATAGGTACACTGCTAAGTTACTAATAGGTACACTGCTAAATTACTTTTTATTGTAAATTTAGGTGTTAGTTTTACTAACACCTAAATTTACAATAAAAGAAATCATGGTATGTTCAATTATGACTTTTGTTTTTTTTGACGGACCCTAATATATATATATATATATATAAATATATATATATATATAAATATATATATATAAATATATATATATATATATATATATATATATATATATATATATATAATATATATATATATATATATATATATATATATATATAAATATATATATATATATATATACATATATATATATAAATATATATATATATATATAAATATGTATAATATATACATAAATATATATATATATATATATATATGCATATATATATATTAGGGATATGACTTTTTAATTTTTTTTCAAATAAAATGTTTCCTGTAGCATAAATCGATGAACTTTTACCTAAAATCATGAAAAAAGGCCCAAATAGCTTTCTGCAACAAAAAAAGGTCACCCCCAAAATAAAAATTTGATTTACCATTTTTATACATTCATTTTTGACCGATGTTTTAATCTTAAGCTTAATTCTCAGCTTAATTCTATTTATTTCATTATTTTGTTATGAATTTATAAATATAACGCCACACGTTACCATGGCAACGAAACGGCCGTGTGCCGGCAAATACTTGGAATTGTTATGTGATGACGTCATTGTGTTACCACGGTGATATAGACGACTGTAACAGACTGTAGAAGATTATAGAACTTAGTAGAACATTCTGGAAGCTCTAAATAATTATATAAGCGAGCTGCTGTCAGAGCTCAGTGTTGATAATGTGAATAGTTCTATGAAGTACTCTGCGTGTAACTGAGCTAATAAGGAACTACTGTAGCGAACTAAAGACGCTGTAAGTGTACGAAGTATAAGTAGTTGTAGCATTATCGTTAGGATACGGACTGGATTATCGAACTGTTATCAACATTGACTGGATTATCGAACTATAATTGGATTACTATACAGTTAAAGTATTTTATTAATTAAACGACTTTATTAAACGGATATTTACGCTCAGCTATCCGTAAAGTCGTAACAATATTATATGATGTCTCACAAGAAAAGTCATACCACAGTAACAAAGAACAAGAAGACTTGGACTAAAAATTTGGTGAGATTTCAAGAGTCACACAGAAGAAGAGGAAGCGTGGCTGTAGAAGAACATTCACTCGATGAAAAATCCAGAATACCACTTCAATTGCAGATCGTAGGAAGATACCAGTTTCTCGGAGCATATGTTAAAGGAAGAAAAGAACGAATAGACCAAATTTCTAAGGAAATTACAAAATTGTGGGACAATAAACTGAATTTTCCACGTGTGTCTGATCAAGTGATAAGAGCAAAGCTTATGAAGGTGCTGAAGGTTATGATGAATGTGTCAAGCGTGGAAAATATGATGTTCTCAATGCATTATTTGACATCACGAAAGTGAATGGCCAGTGGTTATCCTCGGAAGATAAACGTCTATACCACCTACAAAAAGAAAGTAAAGGACAGGTGGGGTACTCAACAGGACAAGTGGCAAGTAAAGAAACCATTCACCCTTCCAAGAGAAGGAAAGTCCAGTCTGGAACAGCAATACCTTCCACATCACAAGTCCTGTCTACCACAGACAGTGGTACTGAATCTGAAAACTGCAAAAGTAAGAGTGAAGATGATGAAGACGACGACGGTGATAAAGACGATGATGAGGACACTCAGAAAAAAACTAGAAAGCACTACAAAAGTAAATTTGCTGTAAGTATGGTTACATCAAGTGGAGTTTCCACAAAGAAAGCTGCTAAAATATGCAATGTATTATCACAACAAGGTATTGATATTCCAACTCCAAGTCAATCAGCAATTTACAAGTCCATATTCAAAGAGGCAGGTAAATTAAAAAAAGAAATGATACAACAACTTAAAATGGAACAGTGGTCCTTACACTTTGACGGCAAACGAATAGATGATAAGGAATATCAGGTAGTTGTACTTCAGAATGAAAGAACTGACGTGAAACTTGATGCACTGCGTTTAAAAGATGGCAAAGCTGAAACTGTTGCTGAAAAAATTGCCAAACTTATTGATGAATACAATTTGTGGAATTCAATTAAGATGATCATTACTGATACAACAAACGTCAATACTGGGAAGAGAAATGGAGTTGTTGTGAAGTTGCAACGTATGTTTAAATTAAAGGGTGTCACAATACCACAATTTATCGGTTGTCAGCATCACGTACTAGACAGGATTCTCCGTCTGGTGATGGACGAAGAACTTGGGGGTGATACCAAATCTCCAAACATTGAATACCCATTTGTGTCTGAACTGTTGAATAAGTATGATGAACTGAAGGATAAGTTTGTGAATGGAACTGTAGAAATTCTTGATAAATCAGGGTGGAGAGACGATATGAAGTTTTTGTACCATTTAACAAGAGTGTTTAGGTTCTATGAAGAACAAAGAAACTTCCCTCTGATTCACTTTCAGAACATTCCTAATATGAGCAATGCCAGATGGAACTCAAGAGCCATTCTCGCCATTCTGGCGTTCATTCTTATGCCTGAAGCGAGAAAGAATTTGGAGAAGGTTTGCAGGTTCATTTCATATGAGTGGGCAGAACATTGGTTTTAGTAGTCAAAAGTACAATGACAATGACTTCAAGAATTTATCTGATGTATTGAAGCCTTACAAAAAGGCATTGCAGTCATTCAAAAATCACTGGAAGAAAGAGCCATCCGTCATCGACATACCACGAAGTAATCAGATAGCTGAACGTGCAATCAAGGTGATGCAAGACCTGTATGCTTCCTGCAGAAAGAAAGACAAACTGCAACTTCGATTCATTCTAAGTAATAAGCGCTAGACTCTTTATGAGACGTGAGCATCATGTGACCCATGTACTAAACACAGTAGGCCTATAGACACAGACAGTTATGTATATTGTTGTACTAGACGCTTTGATACTGTTAATTTTGTAATACTTGTATAATTATATATCACATAATGTTTTTTGTTATATCACAGTACATGTTGCATAAATAAATAAAATAACAACAGGAGTATGACTCTTACAACATCTTCAGCCTTTAATATTCATTTACTGTACAAAAGTGTACCTATTGAAAATTCGATTTTTTGGTTTTGGGGTGACCTTTTTTCAAAATATGTCAAAATGAAACATCTATTCGTTCTTTTTACATAAAAGTTCATTGAATTACGATACAGGCCTAGTAGGTTGCAAAAAAGTCATATCCCTAATATATATATATATATATACAAATATATATATATATATATATATATATATATATATATATATATATATATATATATTTATATATATACAAATATATATAAACGTTAAAAAACCACATTTAGTCAACCTTTTACTTAGTCTTACCTAGTTCCAATATTTTTTGCTGTTGATATAATTTTTCTGGTACTTTCAATGTAACCTGTAAATATTAGAATATTAATAACCAATTATATTTATAATTATATAATAAAAAGCAAGTAACAAAAAAAAGAAAAGAAAAAATGAAACAAGAAAAAAAAAGTTGTTGTATTTGTTTTAAAGACTTTGTTAAAAAACTTTCCGAAAGCACTAAAGTTAATTTTAAACCGCTTTTTATAAAAAAATTAGAATCTTGCAAGTTAGATAAACATTTGGCTTGGATTATAGGACTGATTAGAGAAAATTCTTTATTACTCCCTGGAATTTTTAAATCATTTGAATTTTAAAATGGTTTTTGTGAATCCAGATTTTACAGAAGCAGAGAGACTAAATGATTTTATTTACATCAAACAAGCAATTAATATAAGTATAAGAGAAAGCAATATTAATATAAAATAATATCAATATAAATATGATAGAGCTACTTGACTTTTAACTATGCTATTCGAGGTAAGAATATCGTTAAACTAAAAATTCAATTAGTATCCCAATAAAGAAAAATTTAAATCACTTAAGTTTCTTATATACCAATGATACATCTCTTACAAAAACAATGGATGAATTCAAAATTGCTTGCAAAATAAATAAACCCAATACATTTGGGGTTACCGAGACTTGGTTTAATGAATTTTCAAGTATCAATGTTACTAGTTATAATTTGTAAAGAAGAAATAGAATCAATGGAAGAAAAAGAGGTGGCATAGCCTTGTATATAATCAATAAAATAAATTCTTATCAAGTTGAAGATATTTGTTTTACTTCTAGTAAGATTGAACAAATTTGAACAATAATAATGAAAACAACTCATTAATTAAACAAAAATCACATTTACAATTTAGTTCATCTCAGGTAGTCAAAGGTCATTTGTTATATAGTTTTAAATTTATTATTTTTGAAAATGTAAGCAACAAACTTATAAAATTTATTTTAAAAGAGCTAATTTCACCACTATCTCAAGTAAATTAATAGTGTAAATTGGATAAAACGTTTAAAGAAAAATAATATATATATATATATATATATATATATATATATATATATATATATATATATATATATACATACATACATTGTATTATAGAAGTAATCAATATGTACATGTATGCATTAATTACTTCTGGGGACCTGTAGTTATGGATGGCTCATGCTTCCAATGGTTTTTCAAACAGCTTAAAGCCTTTTTGTATTGATTCAGTACTTCAGCCAAATTAATAAAGTTATTTTTCTTATACAATTGGTCTGTAAACCAATGGTCTGCCTAGCCATACGATATAAATTGTTATCTCTGCAGAACTGTCCTTGTTAAAGGAATTAAAATAAAGGCCAGGATCGCTAGTATAGCCCTGGAATTCTACCTTGCATTGCTGATGTTGGGTAATTTCTGAAACCTGATCAATGGAAAGTGTCCCTTTTCATCAAAAAATCAGAACACTTGAGTGAAATGAAATAAAAATTTCATATTATCTCTCCAGCCTGTTGTTTTAAGAATTACTTCTATTCCATTATCAAACTGTGTTTTCAGTTGTTCATACTCCTTCAACAGTTGAGATACATATAGATATTCGATGTTCGACGATTGTGTTTTACTTCCAAATTCTTCATCCATCACCAAACAGAGGATTTTATCTAATACATGGTGTTGACAACTGATAAACTGAGGTTTGTTGATGCGTTTCTCTGTGAACATTCGTTGCAATATTACAACAACACCATTATTTTTTCTGGTGTAAACGCTGGTGGTATCTGTAACAATCATCTATATTGAATTCCATGGGTGAAATTCATTGAGGACTTTAGAAATTTCTTGAGCAATATTTTTCCCCTGCTATCTACCAAGCCCAGGACATCCAATTTGATTTCTCTTCTTTCATTTTTAAGGACGACCACTTGATAATCAATTCTGTTGATGTGCTTGGCATCAAAGTGTAAGGACCAATTTTCCATATGCAACTTTTCAATTTCTTTTTTGAGCTTGATTGCCTCTTTGATTGTTGACTTGTAAATAGCTGATTGACATGGAGTTGGGATGTCAATACCTTCATGAGCCAATTGCTTGCATATGTTAGCAGCTTTGTTTGTTGATACTCTTGTGTAGGTCACGAAGTTGACTGCAATTTTGCTTTTATGATGTTTTCTGCTTGGTGTAGGAGTAGTCTCATCTTCTTCTTCTTCATCGCTTTCATATTCAGTGTCGTCAGCCTCAGAATCACTAAAACCAGGGTAGTAAGATGATGAGTTGGATGACCTATTAGAAAGTCTTTATCTTTTAGATAAAGACTTTCTAATAGGTCTTCTAATAGGAGAGATGGATCATTTCTTTAGTGGCGGCTTGGCCTGTAGAGTATCCCTTGACACATTCATCATAACATTTCAGTATTTTATCAAGCTTTGGTTGTATAACTTGATCAGATACATGAGGAAAATTCAGTTTATTCTTCCACAATTTGGTGACTTCTTTGGAAATTTCCGCTATTCGCTTATTTCTTTTTTTGATTGTTGGTCCAAGAAAATGGTAGCATCCGATAATTTGCTTTTGGAGAGGCATTCTGCACTTTTCTTCCAATGAATATTCTTCCAAAGGGACCATTCTTCTTCCTTTATGAGATTCTTCAAATGTCACCAGATTATTGGTCCAGATATATTCTTGTTCTTCTGAATGCTACTATAGCTAGGCTTGTACATCGTCATGTGTTGCTTCTGTAATAACTACAAAATTAGATAAGCAGCTATATATACACAGTCTAAATTGTTCTAAAATATTCTAAATTATTCCAGAATGTTCTAAATTGTTATAAATATTTTAAATTGTTCAAGAATATTCTTAATTGTTCCAGAATGTTCTAAATTGTTCCAGAATGCCCTAAAGTTGTTTAAAATATTATGGAATTTTCCAAAATCTTCGAAAAGTTCTAAACACTTTTAATCTATACAAGTTTTAAATGATTTTCAGCAAAGCCACACTTATTAGTAGTAGCAGTAACAAGATTAAATAAATGACGATTCATAATCTTAATTGCGGGGTGACCTTTTTTTACAACCTAGAGGAACTGAACATGTTTTCAATGTTTTCTAACAAAAGTTCATCAATTTATGACACAGGAAATTATTGATTTTTTTAAAAAGGGTTATGACCTTTTTTTAACCTCATGCTCCTGTACTGTAGTTTGATGAACTTTTATCTAAAAAGCACGAAATGAACTATTATTTGTATATATTTTGAAAAATGTTTACCCCATTGAAAAATTGATTTTTCAATGGCATGGTGAACTTTTTTCAAAAGATATGCAAATAATAGTTCATTTTGTGCTTTCTAGGTAGAAGTTCATCGAACTACAGTACAGGAGCATGAGGTTGAAAAAAAGTGATAACCCTAATATATATACATCCATTTGTTAATTTACAGACAAAGAAAGAGAAATAGTGTCAATTTTTCTAATAAATTAGAAGTTCATCTATTTTAATATTGATATATGCAAAAGTACATGATCTATTTTTTGCTTTGCAAAAAATAGATCATGTACTTCTGCATATATCAATATTTCCAAAAATGTATACTATGCCTTCAAGGAAAATTTAAAATTATTACACATGCAAACCAAGAATGTTTATTAAACAAAAAATCGGAATTAATTTCTAAATGCAGGCACGAAAATAAGTTTCTCCTAAAAAACTATAAAAATAAGTGAGCTCAAATAATAGTTACATTAAATAACTCCTTTTACAAAATATTATTTAAAATAAGCAGAATTAATCAATTCTAAAGAATTCTTTTTATAATGGTGTCAGCATATTCCACAAATGTGTGAAAATTTGCAGTAGTAAAGACATTTGTGACTTCCTGTAATTTAATTTTTGGTATAAATTGAAGTTTTATTAATTTGATCATTCATTTCAGATGAGTCTTTATTGATGAAACACAGTGTTAGATAAAAATTTTTTTTGCTAAGTGATTTTCTACTACTTTATAATTGCTCTGTTCTTTTAAGAACATTGAGCCCTCAATACTAAAACACATATTTTCTAGAATACATTTCAAAATTGTTTAAAATAATATATATATATATATATATATATATATATATATATATATATATATACACACATACATATATATACTCTTGTACCTTGTTGAAAAACCTCTTTCATTTTAAATTGAACGCTTATAAACCAGACCCAAAAAAAAGTATTAAAATTAAAAAAAAATGATTTAGGAAAAACACGAAAAAATGATTTTAAGTATTGTAAAGCCAAAATGAATAAGTATAAAATTTTGGTAAGTGGCCATGTAGGAAAAGAGTTAGAATAAACTCTATGTAGAGTGTGTAGGAAAGGAGTTAAAGCAAACTCTAGGAAAAGACTTGGAACAAACAGCATGAACTGAATCATTAAAGAATGAAGTTGTAAGCCACATGAGTCCAAAGTGTACTGATGGATGGCAGCCAAACATCAATAGTGATTGTATCAGATATAGTGATTAAGGGAAATTATAAACTTCTCAGGTTGTCAATTGTCTTTTTGTTTTAATAACGAATCAAATAAAAATAAACTATACATAAGGCGGATGTTTTTTTCAGACACCCCTCTTTAGTAAGTCTGTAAAAAATGAGTCTTACACAAGATCATTAATATTGAAAACATATCCTAAAACCCAGTGCCAAAGGTAGGCTACCCATACCCCTTAATTGGAGGGGAAAGAGGGGGGGGGGTTGAGAAGCAAATTTTGTGCCCTTTTGCTAATTAAAGGAGCTTTTATTTTAGCAAAACCTTGGGGTAAAATTTGGAAGATTTTGAGACCCTAATAACATGTTTTTTTGGGAGGGCCTTTGACCTATTAGCTAAAACCTGGGAACAAAAGCCTTAAAACGCTCCTCCCCCCTTACTCCCTGCCCAAATGTGAGAGCACTAATATAGTAAAATTTTTAACTTTAATATCTAAAACTAAATTTAAATTTATCAACAGATTTTAAATTTCATTGAAAAATATTGTAAATAACAAGTTATGACCATGCAAAATTTACAGCCCCTCATTTTTTTTAGGGTTAATTATGATAAATTAGAAAATCAAAGTACATACTTTTAAATTGAACTCTCCCCCTTCCCCCATATGCTTTTGTACATTTTTTGAAGACCTCCCCCCTCCCCCTATGAGCGTATGTACTTTATGGATGACCCCTAATCAGCCTCCAGGTGATGTAATTTATTAATATGCAGAGCCTGTCTGCAGTGAGTAATGCAAAAGTAAGCTAAGCTAAAAAATTAATAATTGTGAGAATGATATTAATTTCTGAAGCCAGGCTCAACTAGATCTTTGACTCATTACCCTCCTATTTGGGTGATTTTAGTTTGTTGTTATTTTAAATCTATTTTAAAAAGATTTTTACACAAAATAAATTTATAAATTACAATCAGAATAACAATTAAATAATTAATATGGCATCTTAATATGATAATTTGTAAAATTGATAAATAAATTTTTAGAAGTTTTGTGCCAAATAAATTTTTACTGGTTTCATGTGCTTTTCAATTTTTTGCATAGGCGGATTGATTATCAAAGTAGAAGAAAAAAGATTAAAAAATTAAATATTCAAGTGAAATCAAACATAAAATACAATAATAATAATAATAATAATAATAATAATAATAATAATAATAATAATAAGCATTATAATAAAAACATATATCAAATATGTCAGTGTATTCTACAAAAAGAGTGCTCAATGTTCTTAAAGAAAAAAGCTGTATACAATTAGTAAAAAAGCACATCTAACTTGAGCTTCTAATGTCAGTTTCGCTTTTGGTAGTTTTGTCCTGATGATCCTAATCTTAAATCTATTCTAAGAATCATTTAGTGTCACCATATACCAGACCTAATTAATTTGCTGTTTTAATATTTTTAACAAATACTAAAGTTTTAATGCTGAAATAGAATCTAACTCTTTGATCTCTCTTTGATACTTATTGCAGTTTAATTACTAGCATTTAGAATTACTTCTCACATATTTATCTGACTGGACGCACAGTGGATGCTTGGAAATGGTTCTGTGGGTCATATCTATGCTTCCATAGTATTGTAAAGCATAAATATAATATTCTCTGTGACTGGTGAGCCACAATCTCTTCTAATATATACAATTATACCACAATTGGCATTAGGGTATCCCACTGGATATGGTGACAGCTTGTAACCTAACGACACTCATACACTTTTGACTGAAGGTAAATATTTATGACCAATGATGACTAATGTATAGATTTAATCGAAATCAATTCTGATGGTCTTATACCTAGCTCCAATATGCTAACCCATAAGTGCAAAAAGTGAGTGTGTTTATCTTGCACTTGCCACTACTCATTTCTTTAAAGTTACTTGATAGGGAAAACAAAAACTATTATCTATTTGTTGACCAATTTTACTACAAAAAATAAATAACCATTTCATTTTGTAGTGAATTTAAAAAAGTCTATTTTATTTGGTAACTTTAGAATTATTAATTATTTTAGAGTTTTGGAAATAAAATAAAAAATCTTTAATTTTATTTTTAACTCTCAATCCTAAACAATCAAGCAGAGTGTTTTCTAAGCCATAGAATGGATTTGAACCTCAAATCATTGTGATCTAAATGTTCTACCACTACATTAAAAACAATTAAAATAAGAAATAATAATTAAATTAGAGAGGGATATTTTTTCAAAAAAAAAGAGATATTCATAATAAAATTTTAACTTTGTCAAATGTCAAAAACAAAATATAAAGTTTTCTAAAATTTAGAAAAAAATTAAATCTACCTTTCTCTCCATGATACATCATTGCAGCCCATGTAGTAGCAATGATACTACCAGGACGACTACCTGGCATAGAGGCAGATGCATAAACACCACCAGTCCAATTTGGCTGTGTAAAGTACTAAAAAAAACAACATGTAAATTTGGTTTAAAAACTTTATATCAGAAATAAATAATTTTAAACAGAGTTCAACCGCCCACCATTTACTTATGTATTTGTTAATGTTTGTGTCAGAGTTAAGTGAGGATTGTACAAAATCAAAAAGTAGTGACTTCCTTCATAAATGTATTAAATGTCTTAAAAATTATTTGTCTTAAATAAAAAGTCATACCTGATGACTTCTAATTTCTTTGTTTCTATACAAAATGACAGAGGAGCCTTTAGGTGAATAGCCATACTAATATTAATATACAATAAACAAATCACAACTTATGTATGTCAAAAATTTTCTCATAATTTGTAAAAAATCTTAAAAAAAAAATTACCTTGTGAGTGTCAATAGATATGCTTGTTATACCTGCAACAGAAAAATCAAAAGCTGGGACCTGAAATCTTAAATACAAAAATTTATTAGTAAACAAAACATCTTATTTTAGCAATTATTATTGGCAATTATTATTATTTATTATCGTCATTAATTTATTATTTTTTATTAAAACCAAAATCATCAGCATTAAAGTAATGTAATAATGCACTACTTAACTCTAATTGGATATAATGGCACCAACATTTTTTACCACTTACACCCATGAATTTTAGCGCTTTGTGAGTATTATATTATATATTTGTAACATTAACAATATATTTATATATCTTGAAACACAGGGGTTTATCAGTTTTTAATTTATTACTGTCTAGTGTTTAGACCATGAATAGTACCACATTTATAAGCCCCATCTTTTATTTTTATTTTTATGTTGTCCAAATATAGTCATATATTATCAATTTTCTTACAATTTTATCATCTAATTATTTTTTATTTTTTTATATTGTATGATATTTTTAGTCATAGGAGCCATTATTACACCAGCGGTTTTATAGCGGACTTGGTTATGGTTACCCCTCTCCCTAAGTCATGAAACTTTATTCCCCCTACTAAATAGTCTTTACAATCAATTCTGAACGTTATCTAATGACATTATCTACAACCTAATTCTATTATCACATCTCCTAGGTCTACATAACTGAACAGCTCCATTAGTCATTTTTTGCGATCATTGTGTGGCACAATTATAAAAATATTCTTTGTGGCTGGTGAGCTCTGATGTCTTCTAATGTACACCACAACAACAAAACTCAATAACTTAATGACTACGCTGACACTCATAAACACATTCATTTGGAAGCTCCACAAAGCACATCAGATCAGCGCTCGCTGACTATATGCTCAGATCTAATCTCAAACTTCATAGTACATCATTCCACACTAGTATGGGGTTGTAGCTCTTTTGGCTAAGAGTGATGGCTTGTGGCCTATGGTGACTAATGTGTGTATTTGATCAATTGAAATCCATTCTGTAGATCTTAAGTCTGGCTCTGCTGTACTCGCCCAAAGGCGTAAGAAGTGAGTGAATTTAGCTTTCTATTCACCTGATTTGAAAGTGGATGAAAACATAACAAGACAATACCAAACAGCTGAACGGAACATACTAATGCATTAAACTATCCCACCTGTAGACTGTTTGTTCTTTGTTGCATATGATATCTATGCATAGAGTGACTAAAGCATTAATTGTTCCTCCCCCTGAGCATTCTACACTTTGTTCTTCTACTTAACAAAAGTCTTACCACTTACTTTATAGTTTCTTATGATTTTTATTCATTATTCATCAAGACTAATTACAATCTGTTTTTACTGGATGACTCTGTTGGTAACCCATACGCGATCATTGTGTCGCATAAACAATTATAACCAAAATCATCATTAAAGTCATCATAATGCATTATAAAGGCATTATTTAGAATAGATCAATTGAACAGTTTTTGTTGGATTAATATATCAAAACAGTTAAAGAATTCAAACTTATTTTTAAAAATTAGAAACTACAAATACATTTAAATTTTTTTTGAAATAGTTTTTTGAAATGATAAATTCAAAAGCATTGTTTAAAAAGATAATTAAGAACTATTTAAAAAAATGCTAAATATTTCAACAAAAAAAAAGTCAAATTTATTATAGAACAAAAAAATACTAAAAAAGTGACTATAGTAGGGTTTCAAAAGTTATTCTACTCAAGTTAAAACAGCAACAATTTTTAATTACCCAGCCTTCTTCATAAAAGGAACCAAAAAACCTCCTAAACAACAGTCTGCATGCATAAAGATTTTATACTTTTGTGCCAACTAAAATAAAACGTAAAAATTCGTTAAAAAAATGTATAACTAATTTTGTATTTCCAACAAACTGAAATTAAGATAATTTTAAAGTAATTTTACTGTAGCAAGCTCTTCAATAGGATCTATACATCCATGAGGATAACTTGGTACTGAGCCAACAAGCTGGAATTCAAATTATAAAAAAGCATATAGATTAATAATAATAAAAAAATAAAAAATAAATTAATTTCAAATTGAAAATATTTTTATTCACAATATAACTTATGATTAATTATTAATAGAGGAAATGAAATATCTAAAATTTTTGATAAATATATGAAATATTTAAAAATAATAGAAGCCAATAGATAATAAAACAACAAAAATAGTAACAAAAAAACTAAGTAAATAAAAAAATAACTTGTACCAATATAGTTCTTCTTCCAATCGCTTTTTTTGTCAACTAAAATAATGAAAAATTATTTTAAATTTTACAAATTTATATATTATTGGGAAACTTAATAAATTTGTTTAAAGGTCTAAAACACAAAATCATAAAATATTTATAAAACTTGCTATTTAAGCAATTATATAATTTTTTTTTTCAAAATTTTTTTTGACATATGTAAATAAAAAATTGTAATAAAAATAAAAAAAGATTCAAAATTAAAATTTTTTTTTGCAATAATATTTATTTTTAATAATTTACTTTTTTAGTATTATTATTTTTATTTGTCAAACTTTTTAAATTATAATACATAAAAAGCAGCTTCATTATTTTAGCAATATGAATTGTGCACTTTTTTTGCATAAATAAACTGAAGCTTGAAAAAAGTTAAAAGATTATTGGGGATATTTATTTTTAATATAGTCCATTTTATTTTATTTTTTATTGATTATGTACATTTTTTTATTATAGTCTATTTTATCTCATTTTTTATTGATGTATATTTTTATTATAGTCTATGCTATTTTGTTTTTTATTGATTATATATGTTCATTTTGTTGACCTCTGGTAATTCACTTTTTAAAATATTATCTAAAAAGAATAAAGATACTGCAACAACAAAAAAGAACATTAAACAAATTAAAATTAAATTAAAAAATAGAAAATAAAAATAGCAAAGATTTAAAAATAAAATAAAACTTTATGACTTGAATTTTCTTAAGGACAATGCCTATTCAAAATAGCAAGACATTTCTAAATAATCATGCACAAAAAATTGTAAATATTTTGTCTACTTTTTTCTTATATTTCATACATTTCAATATAAAATTAGCAATCTCCAATTCACTTTTATTTAATTTTATATAAATATTTTGTAAACAAAGAATGGTGTACAAATGTTATCAAAGAATAAATAAGGTTTGAAATCAAGCACGAAGCAGAAAAACGTAAATTTTAGTTAAAAGACAATTAAACTTTACTTCTTTGGAAAATATAAGTTTTGGCTTAAAATATAAGTTTTGATCATGATTGTGTGTATATCGCTTTATGTCCCAGCTTCTATTTGTAAAAACAAAGAGAAAAAAAAAGAAAAAAAAAAAACACGCACAGAAATGGAAAAGCCCAGCATATAATGGTTCAAGCACTGTGTTGCTCAAATTCAAGACCATTAAAAAAGTTTTAAAATTAGGCTTTATTTAATTTCAAGACCTAGATAATACTATGTTTCACTTGTTTTAATGTATGACAACCTTATCTTCATAAAAAGTTTGTCTAATTAAAACAATAAGTACTTGAAACAAATCTAATCTGATTTGATACCAGAAGATGAAATGAAACAAGTCAAACAAATAAAAAATAAATAAAAATGAAATTATTTAAAACGAATGAACCAAACCTGGATTGTTCAAATTAATATTAAACTAAAATGTTTAAATGAAATGAATGAACCAAAACTGGGTTACAAAAATTATTAATAAACTAAATAGCAATAAATTAAAAGTGCCAATAAATACAATTTAAATTGTTTTTAAATGCATGCATCTAAACTACTCTTTTACCATTTTACTTTATATTACAAGCAGCTCAGCTACCATTTTTACTTAATACTACATTCATGTTGTGCGCTATTATTAAAATAGAGCTTATATATCTGAGATTGTAAAAATGTTGTGAAAAAAAAAAATTTAATTCAATTATGTGACTTCAGCCGCACAGCTCTACCCACAGGACCAGACATTATTATTATTTCACATGCATTATTCTTAAAGTTCAAAATTTTTTTAAAATAGAAAGTTTGAAATTATTCTAAAATTAAAAAGAATTTCACTTTAAATTCTACTATTTGATATTACTTAATATTCATGTTTTTATAGGTAGTAAGAATGAACATGCATTATTGTTAATATTTATAAACATTTAAGGGTAGTAAGAATGAACATGTATTATTGTTAATATTTATAAACATTTAAGGGTAGTAAGAATAAGCAGTTTTGAAGTTGTATGATATTATACTTTAACATTTGCTTTTCCGGTTTTCTTGTCCACTGGAATGTGAGTCAATTTGATTCCAAAATATTGGCATGCCTAAAAATAATAATTACAATACTATAATAATAACACAACTACCTGTAAAACAATAATAAACAATAGTTTAATAGCAATTATATATGCCACCAATGATGTCATACTGAAATGCCATGCTTTCACTGAAGCCACCTTTGAAGACTTCAGTAAAAACATCAAATGAGGGCTTGGGTTTGGGCAGGTACAATTTAGATAAGAAAAACATTTATAGCAAAAATTGTTTTTTTGATTACGCTATGAAGCACAATTCTTGGTCCTGGCTTCTAAGTATTATATTTCAATAGGTTATGTCTAAAGTGTGTGAAAAAATGACTTCATTATGCACAAACTTTGCTTACACAACAAAAACACAAAGAAAACTTGTTATTTTATGAAAATAAAACGATTTTTTTTCATTTTTGTTATTATGATCAAGTAAAAACGAAAATTGGACAAGGAATAGGAAAACACAGTCAAAAACTACTCAACAAGATTCAGAAATGTTTAAATTTTCTAGATTTACAATTGCACTGTGAATCACTCTCTCGAAGTAGTACCCAAATGTAGTCCCCCACCATGTTTTGTTATACTGTCCTTGGTAATGATGTTCAAAGTCCAATATATCTTGATGAAAGTGCTCACTTTGCTCCTCAGAGTAAGCGCCTATGTTCTCCTTGAATTTGCTGAGATGTGAACCAAGGATATGGACTTTCAGAGACAGTCTGCATCCCACTTTGACGTAATCAACTCCACATAGTTTTCAGCTTTGTGATTACCAAGAAAGCCCTGAACAACTGCAACAAAACTGCTCATAGCTCACTGTCTTGTTCAACGGCTTTGCAAAAAACTCACATTCTATGATCTTCTTGATCGGTGATCCGCCTAATATACCAGCCCTGACCTTAGCCTTGGAAAACTTTGGAAAAAGATCTTGAAGGTATTGAAATGCTGCTGACTCCTTGTCAAGAGCAGTGACAAATTGCTTAATGAGGCCTAACTTGATGTGCAGCAGTGGCATAAGCATTTTATGAGGTTCTATCAGCAGCTTCCACTTCAGATTGCTCCTCCCTACAGAAAACTCGGTCTGTTGTGGCCAGTTCTTTGTGCGATAATGCACCTCAGTGTCAGGGCTGTCCTAAAGAAAGCAAACTGAGACAGAGGAAACAAGGAAATTTTGTGAAACCTCCTTTATCGGGAGAGATGGGTAGTTATTTCCATTGTGAGGCTCCAGGATGAACTGTCTATGATTAGGAACCATTCAATAGGATTACATGCAATACCTGTAACCTGGAATAGCAATGGCAATATTGTTACAGAAGCACAGCTCATCATGCTGACTGAAGAAGTTGGAGAATCTTTGATGCCACTTCCTCTGATCTGTGACTTACAAGCTATCATTAATCAAGTTTCACTGTTTGAGCCTGGATATCAGAAGTGAATTTGTAAGCCGGAGGTCCCTAATTAAATCGTTCACGCCTTTCTGGTTTCAAAATATGAAACGATTTAAAGATGGAACACATTTGCTTACAGTACACAACTTATGACAAAACTTTGGAAATTACAACTCCTTGAAATGTGCCAGATTTAAAACATTGAAATTTTATGAAAATAAATTAAAACGCATCTAAGCTAGAAGCAACTGTTCAGTTTACCTTCAAGTGTTTTCTTACAATTTTTGCATGTGAAATGCGGTGCCTAAAACTCGACTTGGTCCCCGACTGACATGCCAAAGTATGCCTTGTAGCCCTCGCACATTTTACGACTTGCTCCTACAGAATACTTTTTCACTCTTGACTTTTTAAATTGTCTAGACACGTAGCAGAATGACCAGCTGGATTTAAACAACCTCTTGATTTCATATCAAATAAATAACTTCTCTTCAACTACGATTCATTATCCTTTTAGTCTGCAATAACACAAATTAGAATCTTTGTTCGAGACACCTGTGCTTTTATACTTGTATGGCTATTTTTGGAACATTCAAGAATGTTCTAGAAAGTTCTGAGAGTTTTTTAAACGTTCTGGAAGTTTCTTGAACGTTTTAGAGTGTTTATGAGAACTGTAGAAACATCTGGACAACTCTAGCAGTTCAAGAATATTATAGGAGGAAGCTCGACTAATCGATTTAAAAGCAAGTCAAGATTTTTCTCGAATAAATGCAATATATCAAACTTCATTGTCTCGGTCACAGTAGCAAAGTTTTCCTAGAACAACAGCGATTTCCTTTCTGTTCTAGACCTAACAGGTTAGGAAAATATACTTTTAACCCAAGAACAGAACAAAAGTGAAATATATTACATTGTGTTATTTTTTAAATTGTGTATATGTAGATATATTTTTTAATTGTTTTTTGTTTGCCTGGTAAACTGCAGGGATTAATATATTTAGGTGTTTATAATATATTTATGTGTATAGATAAAAACAAAGTTATGCGTTTGTGTGTGTGTGTGTATATATATATATATATATATATATATATATATATATATATATATATATACTTAATACGTAAAACTAATTATAAAATAAATTTTAAAATAAACTATTAGAAGTTACTGGATGTTAAATAACAAAATATAACCTTGTCAAAAGCAGGGTGAGCACTAACAGGAGCAATACTAAAATAAAAAATTGCAAGAAAATATTCACAATAACTACTTATTTTATTATTCTTTTGCCAGAAAGGAATTTAAGATTAAAAATTTACAGAAACACAATCACAATCATTAATACAATAAAAAAATTGAGTTTACTATTTTGAAAATAAATTAATGACTATAGTTTATAAACTAATAATTAACAATTAGTGAATTGATAACAATTACTGAATTAATAAGAATTAGTACATTAATAACAATATATATTATAACTTGCATAAACATGATTAACAGAATATTTATCTATTACATTTCAGGATATCGAATTCCTCTTTCTCGTGCAATCTCCCTATAACATTTTACTGCCATTAAAATACTTTCAGTTCCTCCAGATGTCATCTATAATACAAAAAAAAATGTATGTCACCATATATTGTTGCCACTAAAATCAATTGAGTCAAATTATTAGTTTTAAACATTGTCTTTTTAACAATTTTTTAGAAAGATATTTATCCTCTGATATTTATAACTTTTGATTTGTTATTATTATTACTACTCTTTTATTATATTTATTTTTAATATTTATATTATATTTATATATAGTTATCATTACAATTTTTATTATTATTACAATAGTCATCTGTATTGTAACATTGAAGACTAGTAGTTGCACAATTTGTAAAAGTCCATGAAAATTTACAACTTTTTTCAGAATATCAGAATATATTTCAGAATATAATCAGAGGATATATAAAAAATTTTCAAAACTGTTATTACTATTTTTAGAAATCAATAATTACTACATTGATAATGAAGTATGTATAAAAATGTATGTATGTTCCTGTATAAAAAATTGAGATCAAAAAAGAAAAGTGTTTATGATTGTTACTGAAGTTTTTATTATTTTTAAGTGGAAAACTTTTCTTGACTTTTTCTTAGATTTTCCTTTTGTATCTGAAAGAGATGATTAAGAGATTCTAAATAATTTTTTAAAACTGCTAGAAACTATATTAGCTGGTTATCTCATAGCGTTTCTTGCACTTAAGAACAACAGTTCAGAAGATATTCAACAATTTTCTAATTATAGAGAAATTTTAGTCAGCCTTGAAACAAAAAGCAATCAAAAAAATTCAAACTTAAGAAAAACAAGGCAGGATCAAGAGCAGCAAAATTTATATATATATATGCACAAACACTTGATAACAAGTCATGGTATATCTGCTTTTTAGTACAGAGAATGCATATGAGGAGTACTACTACCAGATAAAGTTAATTAAATCATCACACTCATACCACCAGGCATGACTTGTTGAGCTTAAGTTAGACTTAAATTAACTTAATTCATTCTAAACAGAAAATCTAGCTAGGAATTTATATCGCTTTATTGGAATATCGCTTTATTTAATTCTTTAGGAAATTCTTTAGTTGACTCAGCAAAATCAGCAAATTAAACCTATGAAGTTATAAACTGATTGGCATTTATCGAGACAGGAAAAAGATACATTGATCTCTAAAATCTCTGAAATACAATTTATTAAAATAAACTACGCAGTGTGTAAAAAATAAATGTGTTCTTGTTACTCTAATATAAAAAAAAGATGTTTATAAAGTTTCCTAGTTCAATGCTTCTCTCAAGAGTCTTAATACCCATTGCAAATATATTTACCAAAAATTAGCATAATTAGCAAATTTATTTTCATGTTAAAGCCCTTGTTGTTAAATTCATGATTATTTTGGCTTCTCATTCAAAATTGCTTTTTGTAAACAATTATTTAAAATTTTTTGAAAAAATTTATTTATAAGCAATTTACATGATTACAATTAAATTATCATTCAAAGTTTGATTAAAAGCCTTAAAATAATTTTTTCTCTCTTTCAACTGTTTCCGTTTGTTTTCTCAACAAGCAAAAAATAGTGGAAGAATAAATAAAAGGGTGTAATAGACAACCTTTTAAAGCAACTATAGTTTTTGTCTTATAAACACAACTTTTTTAAACAACTATATTTCTTTTGTAATAAACACAACCTTTTAAAGAAATTATAGTTCTCTTGTAATAAACACAACCTTTAGAAGCAACTATATTATTTATATTATCTAATCATTATGACATGATCATAATGATGAGATCCTCTTAATATGTTTATTTTAGCAATTTTTATTTTATAATAGTATTAGAATTTGGAAAATAAAATAAATTAAACAAACTAAATAAAACTTTACCATTCCACAGCATTCAGGAGTACCATTATACATGTTTATACACATGCTAACTATCTCAGCTTCCATTTTACGCACTAAAACATATAATGAGGTTTATAGTTATAACTAATAAGTATATGTATTTATGTATATAGTATCTATAAATATAAACATACATACATCCATATATATATATATATATATATATATATATATATATATATATATATATATATATATATATATATACATATATATATATATATATATATATATATATATATATAAATATATATATATATATATATGGATTTAGCAGCACATGAAAAGTTACTGATAAAATCATATTAAAAAAACTGTTTTCAAAGGTTTCAGTCACACATCATCCGCCACAACAAAAGATTTTGTATATAGATGCTGCCTGTCCAAATCCTCATCTTATTAATGAATTATAAAAATCATAAAATTGAACATACCATACCTTCGCGGAGATAGCTATCCAATCAGACATATCATGCCAACTTTTCAATGTGACATAACATGTCAACATGACATATCAATGCCAATCAGGCAAAACTGCAACAAGTTGCAGACAAGTAACGATTTACTAACAACCAACAAGTTACAGTCAAACAACAAGTTACAAATAGACAATTAATTACAAACAAGCTAATATTATAAGCTAATAATGAATTACAAATAATAAATTTTTAAGATTGTTTTAGTTATTATCTTTTTTTAAAAAAGATTTTGTTTAAATCATTTTCATTAATTAAGAAGAATATTAACACGATTAACGTGTTTGTTAACTATTATTGTTGCATTTAATGATGATGTTGTTGTTTTTGTTGTTGTCTATGTCATTTTTCTTGTTTTTGATTTTATTGTTACTTTTGAAAGTTGTAAAATTTTAAATAAATAAAAAAGTAACTACCATCAGGAAACACATCTGAGTGAAGTGGGTTTGACCATATATACTCAGCATAGACCTAAAACAATTTGCACAATTTTTTAAATCTAGAATTAACTTTAAAAACAAAACAATGCACAAACATACTGCATCACAAATTAGGAAAAAATCTCCTGGGGCTTCACTAATTTTCATAAACATAAAGTAATGACATTGGGTGGAAGAGAAAGTACATTTATATATCAAATTTATATATTAAGTGGAAGTGGAAGTGAAAGTACGTTTAATGATAATATGCGAGTGGGCAGCTTTGTCATATGAGAAATGAGAATTAAAAATTATGCTTATATTTTTCTTTTTCATCTTTTTCTAAAAATTGTCTAAATCATAAGTCACAAATATTTAAAGTAATTACTTATTTATTATAAATACTATAAACAATATTTACAGAAAATGTTGATCTACCATAGTATTAAGATGATTAAATGAATACAGTGGTCTTGAAAATTAACTTTTTGAGAATGACCAAATACTATTATAGTTTCTACCTAAAAGTTTATACTAAATATCTATATAGACACATAAATGTTACCTTGGTCATTAAATTTGACAGTACATTATCAGATGAATAAACAGTACCAGAAACATATCCATTCATCCAACAATCATCTCCATCTAAATCGGATTTGAGTTATTTAAATCATCATATTGTAAATATTTTGCTCTATTATCATGAACATTCAAATTAATTGTGTGAATATTTGAATATTGATTTTCAATAATTTTTAATACAAATAAACATATACAATAAAAACGAAACTTTTCTATTTTATTTTATTTGTTTTATTATTTATTTTTTATTTAAAAATTATTATTTTAATATCATAGGCTTTTTAAGATTTTCTTAAAACTAGACTTCTTTAACAAAGATTTTTTAAAGTTAAGAGATAGAGAGTTAAAGAAATTATCTCTTAAAAATTTAACTAACCAATTAAAACTTTTTTATTTTTTAAGTAGTATAATTTAAAAGAAAAAATCATTTAATAATCCAATTGTTTTCGCTGAAATAATTGTGAAGCATTTTCTTAACCTTTAGTAGTGTGTGGCCATCATGATTTTAGAACATAAAAATATAATATAAAACAAGGATATATAGAATATCAGGGGTCAAAATAGGTGCAGGACATTGGACTATTCTTGAGAAATGTTAGAGGCGATCAACCATTATTAATTTTTACTGACAAAATGAACAATAGTTGGTTGCCCCCCCCCTTACCTGTGAAACTATTGAATAGAGGCTAAATAGAAAAAGTTATGAAAAAAGGTTTATTCAAAAGCTCTGAAACAGAAGATTTGAGAAAAAAAGAAGCCAAACTGAACATTAGAAAACAAAAAAAATTAAATATAATATTAAAAGGTTTTTTTATTTGTCATCATCATTATTTTTGTTTTAGCGCCTAAGAAAGTTTGAACTTTGAGTTTTTTTTTCGGCTTTGTATTTTTTCCTGAAATCACTAACTCTAACTGTTAATATGCTGATATTAACAGTTAGAGTTAATATGCTGATATTAACAGCATCCTAATGACAAAATCTTTATGCAGATGATTGAAGACCAGCACATAGAGATATGGCAGTTTCAGGAGTAAGGGACCCTATTCTTTTTTTGGACCTAAATCTTTTTTAATGCACCCTATTGGATGTACTAATTAGTCCTAATCTGTATCTAAAATCATTGCTCATTTTTTCAAATGATGAAAAACTGAACTCTTTAGAAAGCTTCTAAAACAAAAACAAAAAAGAAAAGGACTGAGCACTGAACAATATCCTTAAAATATACCATTTATATCTCAACATACAGTCAGTTTTTATTTTTCTCAAATATTTTTTAAAACCTTACTAAGAACAATGCAGAAACCTTCCATTTCTTCTCTTGCCTAGTCTTTTTCTGCATAAATACTTGTCAATATATTCACTATTTTCTCATATAAAACCAACATTAAAGTGCCCAATATTTAATATCACACTTTTGGTCACACTGACACTCTCATAAGCAACCTTAGAGGGGGCTAGGACCTGTTGCTCTAATATACTTTTTAATGATCAGTCATTTATCTTCTACCAGTCTGATCATACATTGTTGGCCTTTGACCAATAAGATACTATCAAACGTGCCTCTTGTTGAACCATAATAGGCAATGCAGTAACTTTTTGAAACTTAAAACTATAGAATTTCAAAGCAAATTTTTATTACCAAAAACCCATCAAAGTGTTAGCCTGCTTTGCAACTAAAGAAAGCTTGGAATTTTATCATGAAACCATCACTAGTAAAATTACTATTCAAGATTAACATGATCTGCTCATCACACAAAAGTAGAATTCTATCCTCATCAAACTAAAGTAGGATTTTACTTCAATGTTTTATCTTTCCTAGTTGATTTGTATTTTTCATACAGGATTAATTTAACATTGAAACTTGAGACAAAAATTTTGTTGTTGTCTTTTGTCTTGAATTTCAATTTTGTAGAAGAGAAAAGAATTAAATACAAAATACAAAATTATACTTATTTCTTTATATTTCTTTATTTCACTTTGAATATTTTCCTAAAATAAAAATAAAAATATTCCAAATCCCAACTTTCATTATTTTTCCAAAATTTATTTTTAATAAAAGATCAAAATGGGAAAATTACAAAAAAATACCGGGGAAAGTCCATTTAATGGTAACTAAAAACAAAAAATTAAAACTAAAATTAGATTAATTCATAAAAAACAAAATTTGCAGCTTATTTTTAGAACAAACTTTAATGGTTACGCAAAGTAAAAACTTTTTTAGTATAAATTACCTTTGTTACATAAGGAAGACCATTTGTTAAAAAAGAGGTTTCTTCAATTTCTTTGCAAGTTTTATCAATTTGGTGTTGAATCTTAAAATAAAATGATTTTAATTTCACATTAAGTTATATTGTTTGTTATTTTTTTGAGAACAAACTAATTAAAGCTTTTAAATACTGTTAAAAAAAAAGAAAAAAGATCCTAAATATTTAGATTATCAACAACTTCTAGCTTTTAGATTAACAAACAGTTTGTATTCAATTTTGCAGGCATTAAACTCTCATCTTTGTCTTTGAGGTATTTTTTAAGTTTTATATACTTATCTGCACAGCACACTATTAGATACTTTAAGATAAAACGGACTATGAAGAGAAGATCTATCTACTTTTATCAGATAAAAACGCATATAAACTATTCTCAGAAGATCCAACAAAAAGTAAAGCAAGAGATGTTAACAACCTTATTGAATATATGTTTCTTCATCATATGATTGATAAAAAAACATTGGAGTTCCTTCGTCCAAAAACACCTCTTCATACACCCCTGTTTTATGGCCTTCCCAAAATTCATAAAATAGGCATTCCCTTAAGACCAATTGTTTCTGGTTGTGACGGACCAATCGACAACTTGTCGTTCTTTATCACAGAATTTATTCAGCCAGTTGCTGAACAACTACCAGCATACTTTAAAGACACAACACACCTCCTTAAACTCCTTCAATCTCATGTACTAGAAACCAACAATTATATCCTTGTCACGGCTGATGTTATATCTTTGTATACAAACATTCCTCACCGCGAAGGTATTGACGCCGTGAAATTTTATATAAAGAGTGCACCGCCATATAATGGACCCATAAAATGCCCACCTATTGCTTTTATTGACATTATATTAGAAACCATCCTAACCCACAGCAACTTTTAATTTTCAACTGATCACTTTTTACAATTAACAGGAACTACCATGGGAACACATATAGCCCCATTCTATGCTAATTTATTTATGGGAAGAATTGATGAGAAAATAATTGACCAATTTTCAATGTGGATTTCTTTTTATAAAAGATTTATAGATGATACATTTTTTATTTTTCATGGGCCTCCAGAGAAACTAACAAAAGTTTTCGAATTTATGAATGCCATCCACTCTACGATCAAATTTACTTTCAATAAATCTAACAATTCTATTAATTTTATGGATCTAACAATTATCAAAAAGCTAGATGGAAAGTTAGAAACAACAATATTCAAAAAGGCAACAGATACAACAGCACTATTACATTATAATTCATTCCATCCCCCTTATCAAAAAAGCAACTTAGTATATAGCCAAGCGTTAAGATACAATAAGATTATTTCGAACAATTACAACCTAATAAGAGCTAAAACAACTAGCACAAATTTTAGTTATACGAGGCTACCCTATTCAATCTATTAACAAAGGTTTTAAAAAAGCACTATGACATACACAACACGAACTTGTCTACAATAAATATAAATAAGAAAGAGAAAAAGAGAGAATTTTACTGATAGTGACAACATTTGGAAAAGTTGGAAAACTTATCAATAAAATAATAAAAAAGCACTGGAATATTGTGGAACAGGATACTGATCTTAAAAATATATGGCCAACTCCACCTATTGCGAGTTACAAAAATATTAAATCGATCAAGAAATTTCTAATCCAAACGGCACATAAAAAAACATAAATGAAAAATCTATACATATTTTTTTTTTACTAAGCTACAGTTCCTAGGTTTTACTATTTAAATGTTATAATATTATTGGTTTACCTTACATAACTTTTCTAGTTTTTTCCATATTTGATTGTTTAGAATTAAACTTTTTATCGTGCATTTGTTATGGTCTCAAATATACGTTAATTTGGACCGTAGAGAAAGCCTTATTTTAAAATATGTTTTCCCTCTCTTTACATTAATTTTGTATTTGGTATATTTCTCATGTTATTCTATTTAATTACGTAAAAGATTAAAAACTTTATTATCTAGTTTGTTAGCTAGTAATTTCTTTTTTTGTTTCTTTGTTTATTCATTTAGTGAATTTTGTTCATAAATAAAAACAGTATTAAAATTACTATTTATATTTTTAAATCTTTACATTTTTGTAGGCGATATATATATATTTTCTACTTTTTCATATATTACTTGATTTTTAGTTATAATTTTAAGTTGCGTGGGTTGTTTCATTTTCTAACACTTTAGATTGATTAACAAAATTCGAATGAAGTATCTATGACAGCGTTAGAGTATTTTGATGACTCTATTGTGTTTTATTTAATTTTAAAAGGGTTTTTAATAGAGTACATTGCCATTTGATTGTTTCTGGTTTATTTGTGCTGGATGTAACTATATGGTTTAAATAGTCTTAAGAGAAAATTTATTAGAATTATCTGTTTACACACTTTAGTTGTTTTAGTTTTTTCTACCGGTGGTATGGTAAGTGATTTATTTAATTATTTTTATTTATATTGCGCAGTAGATTGACACTTTTTATATCATATCATCAAAAAAATATTAGTGTTTTACAAATTTGGGTGTGGTTGGGTTTTGGCTATTTGTTGTGAATCCTTTTTTACTGCAGTATGGAATAAGCGTAAGTTGCGGGGTAAAGCACAAGTGGCGAAGACGTTTGTCTGACGGGATAAACTAGTTATAAGTGCTGATCCTCAACGAAACGCCAGTAATAATAGATGCAACTCTGAGGAGATGTTTATTACTTAATCACTACACAAACTATGTTTACACATTGGCATTAATGTTTTTTTCCATTCTAAAGCCTTTCATTGCTGGATGCATACTTTTTATTTTTGTAGTTAATTTTTTGTTTTATTTAATTTTTGTTTGGTGACATATTTTTGTATATCTTTGTTAATACTAGTGTTTATAAAACAATTTATTGTTTATTATTATTATTAGTACTGTTTAGGTGCATTGTCTGTCTTATTTATAATTTAAGTATTTCTATATTAATCTTTACTTTTTGTCTTGACAACTGTCAAAATACGCTTTGTTTGAAAAAAAAATCTCCTTTATTCTAATGAACTTCATTTCTCCCCTCAGACGTTCACTGCTCGTGTGTGACCATTCGGCGAATTTTAAATATGCCAGAATAATATATATATCACAAAGTTTTTAAATGATATTTAGATTATCAACAACTTCTATTTTTAGATTAATAAACAGTTAGTTTGTATTCAATTTTGCAGACATTAAACTCTCATCTTTGAGGTATTTTTTAAGTTTTATATACTTATCTGCACAGCACACTATAAAAATCAAGGATAAGTCAGGCAATTTTAATTTAAGTTTTAAAAAGTTTGCATAACTGTCTTAAACATATTCTTTCATTTGAAAAAAAAAATATTGATCTATACAATTCTTATTGTAATAAATTTATTTCATACAACAGATTTTATCAAATGAACTCAATACCAACACTATTTTTCTGCCATTTAGGTAAAAAACAGTCTGTCCAAACTGCTAAAATTTTAAAACTTTTGTGTGTTATATTTATGCAACAGTTAAGCAATATTATTATGCAATAGTTGTGTAACTTTTTTATTTTGAAACCTATCTGTCATTTTCTCTACTAAAAGCACATTTTAAAACTTTTATGAAATATTTTTATCCAACAGTTATGTAACTTTTTATTAGAATTTTATGCAAAAATTTTGTTGATGGTGCAATAAAGCAACCCAAAACTTTAAAATTATATTAAAATATTTTATATATAATCATATTTTATAATTTTTTTAAAATTATAAAATATAATTATATATAAAATATTAAATATAAAATAAAATTACATATAAAAGCCATATAACTATGTAACTAAATTACAATTTATAAACATGTACTTTTAGGAATCATTATGTGTAGCAAGATTCTTTCAGATATTATAACTCAATAAAAAAGAAAATTCAAGATTTTTATCCCTATTTGTATTTACGAAACAAGGTTATTCAAAAAAGAACTTTCTTTGCTGCTGTTGCTTCCATTAGCAGCAGTAAAAAAGAAAATAAAAAGTCTTATTGAATCCTTTTTAATAACAAGTGATAAAAATAGTATGAAGCAAAAAAATTTTTTTTTTATTAGTTAAAAAAAATTTGCTTTAAACTATTTTTAGCACTTGTTATCAAAAAGGATTCAATAAGACTTTTCACTTTATTTGTCACTGTTGCTTTTCCTTCTTCTATATCACAATGAATTCAATAAGATATCAGTTGAAATTATGTTTTTTTGGCTTTATTGGCTATGTATGCATAAAAAAATATGTTACAGACCCGAAGGAAAAACTCCTTATTTTGAACTTTAAAGGAGTTATACTTCTTAATACTGTTTTTATTTATGAACAAAATTCACAAAATGAATAAACAAAAAAACAAAAAAAGAAATTACTAGCTAACAAACTAGATAATAAAGATCCAAGATAAGTGAGGCAATGTCAGCTGCTCTAACAATAATACACAATCTGATTGTATTGTAATATAAAAAAAAAGAAAAAGTTTACCAATGTATTTAAAAAAATTTATCTTTACATTAAACATTGATAAACTAAACTATAACTATTAGGAAATAAAAGCATACCAGCAAATAAAAATCTTTGAGAAATATCAAATATAAAAAGAAAAAAGATGAAGAGACTATAGTGAGCAGTGGCATGCTGACCCCAGAGGTGATGCAGAACCCCAAACAGATCAGCAAACAACTTTTTACTTACTTTATTTATGCTATCACAAATCAATTTTTTTAATTATCTGATTTACAGTGTTAAATTTTGAGCGCTAGTATATTAGTATTTTGCATTATAAAATGCAAACATTATCTAACATCGGCCTTGAAAATATCACAAAATCTTAAGTCACTTTTGACAATTGTAATAAGTTAAAAAAAACTGTGTATTAAGATCATGACAATCAGATAGGAATTTGCAATCCTGAAATTATTGAGTTAATAGAAATCACAACCGCTGATTTTTAAGTATTAAAATAAAACTACTCGTAAAATTGAAGTTTTTTTGAATTAAAACATTTTATCATTAAAACTTTTTAACTTTTTAGTCGACTATCGTATTATTTAATAGCTATGTGACCATAAAATTAAAACATCAAGTTTGTTATTTGACCTTTTTGGGTGGTCAAAATATTCTCAAAATGATAAAAAACAATTAAAAAATTTATTTATCTAAAATATTTTTCTACTAATTCTATCTTAGTAAAAACAAAACAATTTATCTATTATTAATTATTCACTAGCTGACTGGACCTGTAAAAATACGGGTCTTTGTAAGTTTATTCCACACCAACCTTTTTTAAACCTTTTCCTTATATATATATCCAAGCTGTCCAGATCTGTAAAATACGCGTCTCCATCAAACCGACCATTTCTATACTTATTCCTTATTTACTTCAATATTTTTTAGTCAACGGTAGAAAAACAATTCATAAAAAAAATTGCTTTAAAAACAAAAAAAAACTAAAATACGCACCTTTTCATAACATATCTTTATCATGACATATATGCAACAAATTTCTCCGGGTTTTTGATGTTTTTAGAAATTTTTAGCTTTTTAAAAAAATCTCTCCCATTCGTTTTTTTGTAGTATATAATATCTTGATATATATTATGCATATAATCAATTGAACTTCTAAAATAGTATCTTAAAAAATCGAAAAAGATTAAAAAAAAAAAACAAAGTTAAATGGCAAAAAGAAAAAGTCTAATTAATGCTTTTATATGTTTAGTATGAACACAAATAAAATTTTGATTGTTTTGTATAAACAAAATTACCAATTAAATTATTTTGCATAACCTTTCTTCTTTTATTTAAAATAGTAACATACACTGTTTTTGGAACAAAAGTAAAACACTTTTGTTCCAAAAACAAGAATTTTTAGATTTACAAGATATCAGGTAAATTTTTATTTTAAATAAAACTTGGTATATATATTAATCATAATATCATTAAAGTTTTTGTAATTACTAAATAAAGTGTTGTTCAGTTACTTAACATTATAAAAATAATTTTTAAAACAAAATATTGCTTTAGCAATTACCTGTTGGGCAATAAAAAAAATCCATTGATTTTTCTACATTTTTCTAGACATTTGACCTTCATCTGAAACTTATCATTACATTTTTAAGCAATAATATCAATGCTGATATAAACCAGATCTATTTTTAATGCAATGTAACGCTACTTAGTTTACTCTTAGTTAAATGTCATAAAATGTAACGTTGTATAAAAATGTATAAAACATACTGTTTATGTATACGTTTACATATTTACGTTTATGTATTTATAGGCCTTATATCAAGCATATATGGTAAAATCCTGCAAAAATAGGCCTTTCTAGAAAAATACCGCATAGGCTTTTTGGAGCCAGCATGCCACTGCTAGACTTTCTTAAAGGAAGAACCTCCCAGCTTAATTCTACTATATAAAGAGGATTTTGGTATGCTTGACGAGCTTGGGAGTTTTGTAAAAATAAAAAATTGTTTACATATATATATATATATATATATATATATATATATATATATATATATATATATATATATATATATATATATATATATATATATATATATATATATATATATATATATATATATAAAATAAACATTTTAACGCTTTTTTATTCACAATATGTAGTATTTTTTGACAGAAAAATAATAATGTGAAAATTTGGAGTTAATAAATACACAATCCAATAATAGGTACAAGATTTTTTGAATCTATTTATTACAATTAGATCTTAGTCTTTTTTTAAAAAAACTATTAGGTCTATCAGTCTTTTTTAAATAAAATTATTTTTATATAATTTATAACAATATTAATACTTTGCTTACTTTTACTTTAACTTCATAAAGTTTTGAATTATTTGTTCAAAATAATTTCAAATCATTATACCTTAGTTCCGACAAATGGTAAACAACGCAGTTTTTTGAAAAAGGAGCGTTTCATGACATTGAAAAATCCTATGAAATAAGTTGTTAGAGAATAACTTAACAATAAATAAGACAAATGAAAGATAAAACAAATTTAAAATTTAACAGTTTAATATTTACTAACAAATTTTAGTTATTGAAAAAATAAAAATGAACTAATTAGATTTACAAAATTTTTTTTTTTTAAATATAGTAATCAAACTACCATAGTAATGACTACTTTTTTGTCTAAAAATCTTTTTATGATTTTTTATTTATATAAAATTTATTTTATTTATACATAATAATGCAATACAGGGGTGTACACTTGTGGTTGCCAGACGGTACCAGGCAACCGAATTTTGGGAAGGGCGACAATATATTCCTTTGATGCAATTAAGTTGCCCAAAAGGGCCACTATTGATTTATATTGGCAGTTCTTTTCTTTTTTTTCTCTCTCTTATTCAAGAAATCTATAAAAAGCAAAGTAACTATCTAAAATAATAATGAAACTAAATTTTGTCGCAATGCTAAAAGTTTATTTTCTGCATTTTCTATTATCAATTAGAACATAAGAAAATTATAAGAGCACTTAGACTTATTTAAAAAAATACTAAATTTTAACTAAAAAGTTTTATCGTTTAAACAAAAATATTATTTTATTTATTTATTTTTATTTGTTTGTCGAAATTCTACATTCATGTCTTATTCTGGAAATCAAAGAATTAGACTTAAAAAAAATGAATAATGACTCTAGGTTGCTTCAGGAAAAGATAATACATTTTAATTGTGCAATTAGTAAATACTTTTAAAAACTAGTTAATTATGGTCAAAAAAGATTTAGTTGAATTTACGCTGTAAAAATTGCATCTAAATTCCGATCCTTCGATTATTACATGTCTGAAATGATTTAAAAACAATTTATTCATCAAAAACCGTATATTATTTTAAACGGTCTCTAAAATTTGTTTAAATAGACTAGACATTTTTTTCAGTTCTAATTATTTTGTTTATAAGTTGATTATTGAGTTTACAAATAAGTTAAAGAAATTCATGTAAGTTGCATTCATTATTTTCATTTGTCACTATGTTTATTTTATTGCGATAATTATAAGATAAATTTTATATTATTAATTATAATTTATTCATTTATTTAGTATCGCGACATTGGACTTTTTAACTGCACGTAAAAGAAAACTCAAACCTGTTACTATGACCACCGCAAGCAGCAATGATGGACAAAGCCTATATGAAAAAAATTAAAGGAATTCGAACAATTCAACCATCGTGGTTAAAAGGATATTCCTGGCTTAGTTGTACACAGAAGAGGCAACAAAGAATATTAAAAGGTTTCTAAAAGAATTAAATAAGCAACGCAAAAAAAATCGAGAAGGTAAGACGAACAATGAGTTTGATGATACCATGATTTGCTTAAATTGCCGGGAGAAGTATTATCACTCCAACCGATTAACAGAAAACTACACACCAACAAAAAGCAAGATCAAACAATTTCCATATATATTCGGAGCAATATCTTATACAATCGAGAGTGTCACTAAACATTGCAAATCCACAAATACACAACACATCCTCGCGATGGATCAACAAAAAAAATTAGAAAAAGAAAAAAATAACAAGTTGAGTGAGGCTCAACAAGTCAAAACAACCATGTCAGAAGCTTAAAAAATACATTTGTAACTTTTGTTTCGAAACACATATGTGTTGAAGGAGGGTAAGCCATTTTCTGATTATAGTTTATAGTTTGGATAAAACCAAAGGTGTAAGTATCGGTATCACAATAGACAAGGTGGTGTAGATTTTATATTTTATATCAGATGTTTTTTTAAACCAATTTAAAATGAAATTCGCTAAATTTAGTCTACTGATGTCTATAGATTGGAGCAAATGGTAATTTACCAGTGCTATCAATTAATGGAAATATCAAAACTAGATTTCTGGCAATAGATAGTGTTACTTGACCTAACACATTGCGACTCACCACCCTAATTTGAAAATCGAAATGAAATGGGATCCTCGACAGAAGCCTCTAGGAATATGTTGAACAGAAATTGAAATTTATTGATTTTAATTTTTTTAAATTGAAACTTATAAATCTGAAGAGTTTTCAATAAGACACCCAGGAAAAATAACTTGTTTTTGTGGTGTAAATAATGTAAAGGTTTATAAATAAAAATGAATAACATTAACTTGTAATTTTCCTAATATTGAATATAAGGAAAAATTTTTCTAAATTATAATTGGCAATTCAATAAACTTTAATTGACATTCAATACCCACAGATAGGCAGATATTTTGTGATACTTTTGTGCACTAAAGTTAATTACTTGTGTTAAAAATTAAAATTTTGCATTAAAAGTTAATTTAATACTTGCAGCAGCCAGTTAAAAAATAAACATTTAAAAAAAAAATGATAAATTACACATCCCTTCACAGGCATAATAAATAGCGTAAACAGTTGAAATAAACAATGAAACTTTTTACTGTGGAGTTTCTATATACAAACAATCACCAAAAAAAATTTAAAGAGCTATACTCTTATGACATATACTCTTATATGTCAAGCACTCAAAATGCTACATTATACGGCATATAATGTAGGATTTTGAGTGCTTGAAGCATTTTGAGTTCTTTTTAAGTTCAAAAGGAGAACTCAAAATAACAATTAAGTTATATTATAAAGTCGAAATAAAAAGTAATACAATCAGCTGAAAGAAGAACTGTATATACACATAAAATTCAAGTACACTAATTTGATTATCTCTGATTTACATTACTTATAACAGTGTCATTATCATTATAAGCAAGATTGTAGTAATAAGGACTTTTACCCTTCATCGATGGAGCACTTATTTGACATACTACATTGTTGATGGCAAACCAATATTTTTAATGATATACTACATAATTGTGCATCATTAGTCCATATTAAATTTTATTTGTTTCTATGCATAAACTTCACATTAAGGCTTACATTACGTTTTCATTACAAATCTCAACCACAAGCCCTATAAGTGCAAAAACTGCTTATGATAATTAAAATAATTCAGACAAACTTTTAGATGCAATAAAGGTCGTACAATTTATATGCATGTACAATTTATCATCCTAAAAGCATGCAAAGTATTTACCAGGTTAAAAATTTAAGGGATCTTTTTTTAAAAGATAACATTATTCAGCAAATGAGCTTCATAGACAGTATCATTAGAGATTCTCCATAAAAACAGTTTCTCTCTATATAGTACAAAACAGTGATAGTTTCTTATCCCAAGGACTGTGTGCATCCCTTCATATTTTTGCTGTAGGTTAAAAAAAGTTTGATAGTTATTTGATAGTTATATTGATAGTATATCTTGAAAGAAAAAGTTTTAAAGATGTAAGATGATAAAGTATACCTTTATCATCTTACATCTTTACTGTTTTTGAACCCTACTGTTAGTGTGGTATTAGAAGCTGATATGTAATTGTTGCTTTCAGACTCACTTTTACTATTTCTCTTTTTTTAGTTCCTCTAATGGACTCTATTTTAATAGTTTTATTTTATTTTTTTTGCCATGCGATGTAACAAAAAATTGATGATCATCAAATAAATACTGAATTTATTTAATGATCATCATGGTAATAGATTAATAATTTATTAAACATTTGTAACTTTTGCACTGTGAAGCAGCACTATCACTGAAGTATTTTACTTTATTGCAAATCAACTTAGCATATTGATAGCAAGATTTTGATAGCTTCCAAGGCAGTGAAAAACTTTTATTGCATTTAAAAGTTTGTCTGAATCATTTTAATTATCATAAACAGTTTATGCACTTTTGCTCTTTTTCTGATATTTTTGATATTTTTTAAAATTATATCTTTTAAATTTATATCCAATGCTAATGCTACTAAGTCTGTCATATTTGTTTTTAGTTTTTTAACTTTTTACTTTCCATATGGTTATTTGTCACATTTACTTAGATTTTTGAGAAGAGATATTTCCTATCAAGATGCACTCATTTAAAACTATCTTATAAATGGTCAGAATATCTATAATCTTCTTCATTACCAACTTTATCTTGATTAACTTTATCTGTAATTTGTTAAGGTTTGAATTTATTCATACAGTTAGTATAAATTTTTTAACCAGGTTTGACCTTAAATCGACTGTTGATATTTTGACTTTAAACAATCTCTTGCTAATATTTTTCTTGTGGAGATCACAACAGTATTTTTGAGGTACTTCATATCTAGAAATGAAGTTTTATGGTGAAAAAATATCTCCTCATTTGCTTCAAAGGAGTATGCTGTCTTTTGAACTAAAACTTCAACTTTTCACAATATCTTTTAGTTTTATCATGTCATTTTACATAATACAATCACAATCTTCATTTGAAACAGTGGTGCAGCGAAACAAAGGAAAAGTACAACCTGTATTAAACTTCAGGGAGCTGAACATGTTTATTGAAACTGCGAACACAGATGCATGTGCTCATAAACAAGAGACTAAAGACGGTTTGGAGAAAATGTTTCAATAATTGATTTATCTTCAGCTTACATGCAACTAAAAATCGATGAGAAGCTCTGGGCTTACCAAACTGTTGTGTTCCGGCTCAGCAAAGGGTTTTTATTAATGAAGACATAATACAAACAGGTATTATGTCTTCATTAACAAAAATATCATCAATGTATGATGACGTTCCTTTCCAGATTCTTTCGTCTTGTGATAGCACTTTGTCCAATACCGCTTTCATTATGACTGGCATAATATTTAGTCCGAAACCCAAAATAAAAAGTTTAATAATTTATTTCAACTGTTTACTCTATTTTCTATGCATGCGATTATCATATTTTTAAAAAAAAGTGATATTTTGGCATTATATTTTAATATTTTACCAGGCTGCTGCAAATGTTAAACTGACTTTTAATGCATAATTTTGATTATTGGTATAACTTATTACCCCAGGTATATAAGTTATTACTCCAAGTACACGAATATAACAAAAAGTACTTTGCTGTCTGTACGTATTAAACTCAAAATAAAAATTAAAAATTTTTTCTTAATACAGCCTTAGCTTAAAACTTGTTTACAATCAGTCAAAAACGACCACAAAATTGGATTATTTTGTGGTTGTTTTTGGTGGCTAAATTTCAGGTGGTTTTTCTTATTTACAAAGATATGCTCCAGATTCTCAATTTATTCTGATCTTGGCCAATATTAATTCAATCATAACTTTTGAATGAATTGGTCAATCAAGCTGAAATTTTCATAAAATCTGTGCTTGGTCAAATTTTAAGCAAATCTAAGGTTTTAATATGGGGCATCGTTAAAAAACTAGTTGATTTCATATAGAATGACGTTGTAGCAATTTATTCACGATAAACGATTTATAAAACTAAAATCAGTTTAAAAAAAACGACATTTTTAAAAAACCCAAATCTGTTTGGATTTTTTTTGGTTTTTTTAAAAGTGGGTTTCTTAGCCTTGGAGTATTCTAATATTTGATATACAATAGCAATGGATGATACTGACAAAGAAAATGTTGAAAATAATGACTTTTAAATAAAATCCATGTTATCTAACAGAATCATACTATTGGTCTTTGAGATATAGTGTGGGGTTTTATCTACAACCTTCTAAACAATATTCTAACAACTGTAACAGGAAGGCAATGAATATCTAACAACTGCTATATGACAATAAATCATCAGTGAGATTGAGGAAAAAAATAAAAACTTAATTAAAAACTTTTAAACTTTAAAACGTTATTGTTTAGTTTTTTTTTTTTTTAAACTTAAATAAATTTGGGTAATCTAATTTTTTTTTCCCATTTTGTTACACATTGTTACATATTAAAACAAAGAAAACTTAAAAATCATGTATTTTGTGCATCTCAAAAACTTGAATTTGAAAGAGACATCAGAAAACTTATGAAAATTGTATCACTTTGAAAATAGAATTTTCAAAGAAAAGTTTTAATTTTGTGGCATTTTTGAAATCATTTTTTAATTACAATTGTAAAACATAGTCAAATGAAAATATTCATTAATATTAGGGTCAAATCATTATATTTCAACCAATAGCTTGTGGGGCACCATCTCTGATTTTCCTGATTTTTACATATCATTATCTTCATTTTGGAGTTAGGTTAAATTGGAAATTTCAGACTTCCAAGCGTAACAGTTTAGAAAATGTAGCTTTATAAACACTGCGCAGTGGCCCCCCTTGATTTAAGAATTGTAAAAACAGACTACTTTAAAGCCTCATAACTTTTTTTAACTTTCAACAAATGTCTCATTTTTTCTAGAAGTGTTTTCTGGGTAGTTCTGTTAACTTAATTCATATTAGAAAAAAATTATAGTCTCCTCAACTTCAAAAAAAATGCTAAAAAAGGCCAAAATGAAGTTAACTGTAGTACTTTTCTGCTCTACAACAAGTCCTTATAGTTAAGTTTTCTGATTAGCTACTCTTATCTGCAACAAACGGGCAAAAAATCCGCTTGTTGCAGTTTAGAACTGAAATATATCTAAAAATATATTTTCCATTTGCCAAAAAAGTCCCATTTTCAGCCATTTTGAAATGCTCCTAATTTTTTCTAACACTTGGTATTGATCTAAGCTTAACAGCAATTAAGCCCATAAGATCCAACTATCTAAAAATGCAAACATTTTTTACTTTTTGCATTCAAAAAAATATAAAAAAGGGGCAATAACTAGTTAAAACCCAGTATTATTGTTAAATAGTGAAACTTTAAACATAGTTTACACAATTAAGGAGTGTTATATCTCAAAATATAAGTCAAAATATAAGTCAAAGACCTTTGATTTTTTACACAGTGAACATTTTTTAATAAGACTTTCATAATATATCAAGGGAATATTCATGATACATCAGTGTGCATAAAAAGTATAATTTCTATAATAAAAATAAATAATGATTAATAAAGGAAAAATGTCAGAACTTGTTAGAAACCACTTTTATTATTAGGTTTGGTTTTTACTTTTTAATTGATAATTAGTTGCTAATTCAAAACAAATAATATAGTATAATTTATTTAATCTTGTTTTTTAAAAAGTAAAATCCTCTCGTGTTTTGGAGCTCAGGCTCATGTAATATGGCAATAATGTCATTAACTGAATACCAATGGATATCTGGTGTTTTTGGATATTTGAAATAATTGCCAGCTTTATGTAAACAGCTGACAGATATATAGTCATCTTTAACATCTATTACCATTTCAGGAAAAAATTCACCAAAATAATGCACTAATACCCAATCAGCAATAATTTTCCTTACTATTAGATTTGGATTTTGATGGTGGATACAAACGCAGACTGTATAGGTGCCAGATTTTCCAGCAAGTACACAGTGTTTTGGCCTTAAAAGAGCAAATGATGTTAATCCCTCCTAAACTATTATTAGACTTTGATTCTTCAATCCATTTTTGGTACGTGTAAAGTGTTAGAAAAAATTACAACCATTTCAAAATGGCTGAAAATGAGACTTTTTGGCAAACGGACAATACATTTTTAGATGTATTTCAGCTCTCAACTGCAACAAGCGGCTTATTTTTTGCTTGTTTGTTGTAGATAAGAGTAGCTAATCAGAAAACTAAACTGTAAGGACTTAGAATTGTAAAATAGAAAAGTACTACAATTAACTTCATTTTGGCCTTTTAAAGCATTTTTCAAAGTTGAGGAGGCTATAATTTTTCTAATATCATTCAACTTAATAAAAATCAGTATTTTTTAATACAGAACTACCTAGAAAACACTTCTAGAAAAAATGAGACACTTGTTGAAAGTTAGAAAAAAGGTATGAGGCTTTAAAGTAGTCTGTTTTTGAAATTCTTAAATCAAGGGGGGATTTCTAAACTGTTACACTTGAAAGTCTGAAATTTCAAATTTAACCTACATATCATTATCTACATAATGTAGATAATGATATGTAAAAATCAGGATAATCAGAAATGGTGCCCCACAGGCCATTGGTTGAAATATAATGATTTGACCCATTAAGCAAATAAGCTAAAGCTAATTGTGTCATGTAGTTGTGTCATGTAATTTGCTTAAAAATAAATAACACTAAAATAAAGACCTTAAAGCAATTAGGAAAAGTCTATAAAAGCATAAAAAAAACAAAACATTTAAGAAAGTTCAAGCAAAAGCAAAAATCAGGTCAGAAAGAATTGTGGAAAAGTATGCCTAAAAACATGAAGAAAAACTAATTCTAAACGTATCTGATAAGTATATGTAAGGGTTCTCAGATAAACAAATAACTTTAGTGGTGAAGGTGGTCTATTGTGGTAAAGTGCATAGGTGGATAAAGTTTTAGAAAAAAATGATGAAATTTTATAAATGTGGTAAAGTTGCTTAGATAAGTACAAGGCAAAATAAACTGTTTCAAAAGATTAATTGAATAGGAGGTCATTAAATGAGACTCTAGATTTAGAGAAATCTTTATTTCAGTGTAATATTATCTGTGATGTTAGGGTAAAAATAAATGAAATCATCCAGACCATGAGACCCTTACGTCTCAGAATTTGTTTATTTTTACACCACTTGCAGTCCATATCAAAAAAATAATAACTGCGAAAATTTTAGTTAAAAATACCAATGGGTTCCAGAGATATCGTCACTTGAAATAATGCTGACTCAGCATTTTAGTGATTTTCTGAAGTGACTACATAGCAACTTTGACATACAGTATCTTCATAATGGGTTGGGGAAATTTCCTAAAATTTGGTACTCTAATAGATTTTAACTTGAGAAATCCAAAAATAGCACTCTTAAGACTCGATTATCTCAAGAAATGCCTCATTTATCCAATTTTGTTCAAAATTATTGACTTGTAAATTAGTGATTTTTGGAGGTAAAATGAAGACTGTGGCCCAAAATCCCGAGTAAAAAGTTTAATTGTATATCATTATTTCATCTTAGGTCTACTGAAAAAAATTAGATTCATCAATTGTCTCTCTAATACGTGATCAAAATTTGCATTTAAAAATAGTGTCTTTTAAGAAAAATTTAAATTTTGTAACAAAAGCAATTAAAATATTTTTTAAAACATTTATTTGAATAAAACATCAAATAGTGTCATTTATTGACTAGTTTAGGACATTTATAGTCATGGGCCAAGGGAGATACCCTCCCCTCCCACGGGAGGCCCCTATGCCCCTCCCCCAATCTCCCTAGATTTTTTTTTTTTTTTTTTTTTTGCATAAAATGAATAAATAATGCAAAAACATACAATTTAATTTTAATTTTGAAAAAAAAAAAAAATTCATTATTTCAAATTGGTGACTAAAAACCTCCTTTTATATAAAAAACAAACATAAGTTTTGTTTTGTTCTTTTTAAAGGAATTTACTTGTTTGTATTTTCTTAAAGAATTACTTTTAATTTTATAGTTTTTATATTATTTTGTTAGGTAATAAATAATAAAAATAATTAATATGGAGAAATGTGACATTGGAAAAAGTCTTAACATTCATTGCCACAAAACTGGATTTTCAAGAAAACAAGGTTTTGTTCAATTTAAAGATCTTCCTTGTGAAAAACAAGAAGAAATAATATGGCGAGCAAATTTAAAGGAAAAATATAGTTCAATAAGAATTATATGTTGTTATCATGAGCAATTCTATGGAAAATATTTTGAGAGAAAAATTACAAAGTGTTGCAATCCTTTTGGAACACACAAGGAAAGTAAAAAAATTGCTATAAAAGGTAATCTTACCTTATTTACAACAGAATTGATATGGAAATTAAAAGAAAACAATTTATTATTTATAAAATGTTAGATAATATCAGTTATTTTAACCACGTAAAACTAAATTTGTTTTTTAGGTAATATAAAGATTTCCATTGACATGGCAAACTATTTACAAAAAAATAATGTTAATGTAACCCCAGGTTGGAAATTCTGCAGTAAATGTTACAAAAAAGCAATAGAAACTGATGAAGATTTAAATTCACAGGAGGAATGGGAATCCAAAAGTGAGAAAAAAATTAAGTTAGATACCACTATAGAATTGCTTGGAATTTCACCAGTCAAACTAAAAAGTCTTTCAAAACACAGCAAATTGCCTGAAGCAAAACAAAAGTTTGAGAACACTATTGACAGAGTTGCAAAAATGGTCTCATTAGCATATAATATTAAAGAAACTTTTTTAACAACAGAAATAAAAAGCCCCATTTTAAACAACAACATTAACAATGACCATGATCTAGACATTTTAATGTATGAAATAAAAAATAAAATTTCAGAGACTGACTCTTATTGCCATAAGGTGCAAATGTTAACACTCGCACCAAAATCATGGACACGTAAAAAGATATCAAGCTACTTTGAAGTGTCTGAGTATCTTGTTCGAACAGCAAGAAAAGTTAAAAATGAGAATGGAATTCTATCATTACCCGGAAAAAAAACTGGAAACCCACTTTCACCAGAAACAGTTAATTTAGTAATTAACTTTTATCAAAGTGATGAATTTTCAAGAATGATGCCAGGAAAAAAAGATTATGTAAGTATTAAAAAAAACCAACATGTTCAAAAAAGATTATTGCTACTCAATCTTAATGAATTACATGTTGCATTTAAATACGACTACCCTAATGTCAAAGTCAGTTTGTCAAAATTTTGTACTCTTAAACCTAAATGGTGTATTACAACTAATGCGTCAGGTACCCACAATGTATGTTTTGCATACATCACCAAAATACAAAATTTCTCATTGATGCCATTAGGTGGAATAAAAGTTATAAAGATTTCATGGCATTGATTGTTTGCTCTCTTGAAAATGCAGAATGTATGTTGCATCGATGTAACCAATGCCCTGGTATTGAGGTGTTAAAAAGTTTTTTAGTGCAGGAGTTTATGGACCATGAGCATGAAGAAGATGTAGTATTTAAGCAATGGCAGAGTACCGATCGTACAACACTACTTTCACAGTCATTGCCACTAGATGAATTTATTGAACCTTACCACTCATTCATATATTGCAAAAACACAAAGTAGATACTTAAAAAACTGTAAAGAAAATCTTAACCAAAACGAATGCTTAATTTTAGGAGATTTTGCTGAAAACTATCAATATGTTGTTCAGGATGAGGTTCAAAGTTATCACTGGAGCAAAAGTCAATGCTCACTTTATACAATTGTACTTTATTTTATAGAGAACAAACTTCTCAAACATAAATCTTTTTGTTACCTTTCAGAAGATGTTGATCATGACACAGGATTTATTTACAAGACTCAGGAAGATATAACTAGATATATCAAAGAAAATCTACCTGATGTATCAAGTGTGAAATACTTTTCCGATGGTTGTGCAGCACAATTTAAAAATTTTAAAAATTTTATCAATCTTTGTCATCACAGTAAAGACTTTGATTTAAATGCTGAATGGGTATTTTTTGCTATCAGTCATGGTAAATCCCCCCTGTGATGGTATTGGTGGGACTGTTAAAAGAGTAGTATGTCAAGAAAGTCTAAAACAAATAACTACTGGGCAGATTTTAGATGTTAATTTAATGTACTCCTTTTGTAAAGCCAAGATAAATGGAATTTATTTTAAGTTAATTTCAAAAGAAGAAACTGATCAAACACGAGCACAATTAGAAAAAAGATATTTAGTTGGAAGAACAGTTCCTGGCACAAGGATGTATCATCATTTTATTCCAATTGCTCCAAACACTATAAGTTATAAAAAAATAAGTACTGATGCATGCACTGAAATATTTGATATCATTCCAAAAAGCAAACATTATGTAGATATTTCATTAAATATTAAAAAAATGGATTATATTGCATGTTTTTATGATGGATTTTGGTGGGAAGGGATTGCTGAAGATGTAAGTGAGCTTGATATAAAAGTCAGATTCATGCATCCACATGGACCAGGTAAAAACTTCTTTTGGCCAATGAGAACCTATGAGTGTTGGGTGCTCAATTCTGAAGTTATATGCCTAATTTCTACACTGCGAACAATATCAGGTCGTACATACAACATATCTGATTTAGATTTGAAGAATATAAACTGTTGGTTACAAAAAAAAATTAATTATGTTTAAAATAATTTTGTTTTTATTTTATTTACCTATTTTGCATTTAAAATGTCTTTTATTTTTTTCAAATTCTTGAATTGTAGGCTGAGAAGGAGGGGTGGGGGTTTAAATAAATCACAAATCACTCCCATCTTATTATGTCAATGACTATATTAGTCTAAAACTACATAAAGATATTGATTGTCAAAATGTTTTAAAAAAGTTTTAATATCTTTGGTTTTAAAATTTATGACTTAAAATCGTAAAAAGATCTTTGAAATAAGAGGTAAGTATTTATCGATTTGAAGTAACGCAAATAAACTGTTTCTCAAACTTAAACTGAAAAAATATGTTTTTAAAATGTATTTTAACAATCAACTATTATTTATTCATTTTATGTAAAAAAAAAAATAAAAAAAAATCTAGGGAGATGGGGGGAGGGGCGTGGGGGCCATTATTTTTCTGATATGGACTGCAAGTGGTGTAAAAATAAACAAATTCTGAGACATAAGGGTGTCAAAAATCATTTTTTTTAGATGATTTCATATATTTTTACCCATTATACAGAAATACAGACTTATGACTGGAGTTCAAAAGTTGTTGTTTTTAGTCAATAAAATATAACTGTATAATATATAATAAAATAAAATCAGAAAAAAATTGCTGTCATTTTTTTTTATTGCCCCTTAAATAATTTTTTTTAATTACCTATTAAATAATTTAACTTCTTACCTATTTATATTCATTTTTAAGATTAATGAATAAAAAAATCAAACAAAAATGAATAGGATTCCATCATTACATAAATACAAGTGATAAAATAAAATAATAGCCTGACTTTAAATTGCAAAATATGCAAGAATAAGTGTCAAGGTACAGAAAACTCTCAGGCTTATTTGTTCTTGACTCTTTTATAAGACCTAGTTCCCATTTCATCTTTAATGCATGTGAGTAAGTACTGGTGATAAAAAGTTATTAGAGTATAAAGAAAAATACCAAAGGCACTGAAAGAAGTAAACAATTGTGCAGAACAGTTACCTTTGCTACGAACTCTAACTCTAAAAAAATGAGCAGAAAAGTTTTTTTTTTAACTGCTAAAAGCCATCTCAATCGCTTTATACAAATAAGAACATAAAACTTCATTTCTAAACTGCTAAAAATTTAACTTTGCTCAATAACAAGTTAATAACAACTTGCCAATTGATAACTAATTAAGTTAAAAAATAACTAATAAATATTTAAGCAATTAATAATTTATATATATACATATATATATATATATATATATATATATATATATATATATATATATATATATATATATATATATTTATATATATATATATATATATATAATATATATATATATATATATATATATATATATATATATATATATATATATATATATATATATATATATTTATATATATTTATAAACAAATATTAAGTTGTTTTTACAAAAAGTATATATAAAAAAATAAATTGTAAACAAATATAAAAAATATATGACAAGGAATCAAGTTTTAAATTATTCTAAAATTGCACCATAGTTAAAATTTTTATTATAAATCTATATAAACCATAATATAAAATTACATGTTTTGAAAACCTAAATTGCAAATTTATGTTATTATTTAATCTAAACATCTGGACTGAATAAAAAACAAGTAGTATAAAAAAAATTTCAAATAATATTTAAATATTAAATATTTTTTTTGTAAACAAACAATTAAATTGAAAATTATTTTAGTAGCTTTTTGAAATTATTACCTTCATCATTAAAAAAAAAATATTACCTTCATCATTAAAAAAAAATTATTACCTTCATCATTAAAAAAAACAAAAGGCACAAGAATTCTCAAAACTTCAAGCACTACGAACAACCCAAAACATACCATTGCAGTGTTTACAACAATCTATTAAAAAAAATCATCCATGTAATATTATAATCTTCCATTAAGTTATATTTATAAAAAAGTATAGAATATGGAAACTCTTTCAATTCATACAAGTGTGGAACAATTATCATTAAACTTTGTTTAATAAAAAGTTCTTTCTGTTCTTAAAGAACAGAGTAGTAAAAAATTTATCCTTTACTTCATCTTTTGTAAGATCAAATCTACAGATAATCTACAGGAAGAGAAACTAATGATAGAAAATAAAAAATGTTTTTTTTTTTACTGATTAGTTGCAATGAAACACTCAGAATAAAATTGTTTTATATGAAGTTTTATTAAGGACGACCTATGTACTGTTATTAGAAAAGAATAAATGAATGAAAGAAATGACTTGGTAGCTAAAAAAAATATACTCTTGTACACAGTATGAAGAAATCTTATTAAAGAGATTAGCATGCCAGAGAGTAAGAGCAATCTTCAGAGTTTTAAAAAAATAGAACTACAGATGCTACATAGGGTTATGATTTTTTTAATTTTTGTCACAGTTTTAATTGGCCATAGTTTTAAAACCTGAGAAATTGATAGTAAATATTAAAATTTTATAGTAATATTGAATTAGTTAAAAAATGTCCCCCACCCACCCACAATTAAGTTATGCTATAAAAATATTGTTGTTTTTATGACTATTATGGAAGTATTTGATTTTTAAATTCGCTATAAAGTATAAAACACACCTAAGTAAAAACTATTTAATGTGCTTGTGTAATATGTTGGTCGGAACTGAAATATTACACAAATACAGAAAATAGTTAATACTAATGTGTTTTATGTTTTACTCATTTCTTTTGCCTTTACCTATTTCAAGGTCTTTTTTGATTAATTTTATATTTATACAGTAAATTTTTTAAGAAAAGTATTTTTACTAAAATAATATTAAAACATAGAACATTATTAACGTATATTATCCATGCATTTTAGATTTTTCTTATATGTCAATCAAGAATTGGTCTGCCCTTTATTGAAAAACCATTGGATTCATTTAATAGAATGCTAAAAAAAGCTTTTATTATTAGATGTTACAACTACCTGGCATCAATTAAAAAAAGCAGAAAAGAAAGAGTAAAGTTAATTGCTGTCAAAATAAGTAAATTATGAAACAACTCAACTTTCCCAGTATTTCTAAAAAATCAGTTGGAAGAAATATCAAATAGGTTATAGAAAAACATGACAAGTATCTTAAAAAGCCTGGTAAAAAGGAAGAATGCTCTGTTTTTAGAGATCTTTTTGATATCACCAATATTAAGGGCATATGGCTTAGTCTGGAAGATAAAAAATTTTATAACATACAATTATTAAGTTCAGGAGAAGTTGGTCACAGTACTAACACACAAGTGTCATTACATCCTTCAAAAGTCAGAGTTTGTAATGCAAAAGATACAACTTCTACAAGCAAAGCAAATAATTGTCCAGTTAGCAGTTCAACTGTATCAGAAGAAAGTGGTTCAGATTTAGATTCACAAGACAATTATGAACCAGTGGAATTACAAAAATCAAGAAAGAGAGTATATAATAGAACAAAGTTAGCATCTAATCTTGTGATAACTGAATCTTTAAGTACAAATAAATCAGCTAGAATCTGTAAAAAGTTATTTGAAAAAGGTATTGAAATAGAAACTCCAAGTCAGACAGGAATATGGGGATCAACTATAAGGCAAGGGGAAAGCATGAAGAAAATTGTTTCTAAAATGGTACAAGAAGAACAATTCTGCCTACATTTTGATGGAAAGAAAATAAACAAGAATGAATACCAAGTTGTGATACTTCAAAATGAGAAAAGGTAAATTAACTTAGGAATTGTTAAATGTGAAAGTGGAAAATCCAATGATATTTGTGAAGCTTTTAAAAAATTGCTAAATAATTTTGATTCATTGAAATGTATTTCAATGATTATATGTGACACAACAGCAGTTAAAACAGGAAGATTAAATGGTATAGTTGTAAAAATACAAAATGAAATGGAAACCAGAGGCTTTACTAAACCACAATATTTAGGATGTCAGCATCATATACTGGATCTCTTTTTAAAATAGGTTATAGATCATTTTGTAAATTGTAAATCAACAAGTCCTGGTTTTGATTATAAATTTGTGAAGAACTTAACCGAAAATTATGAAAACCTTCAAAAAAAATTATACATATGAAGCTGAGCCTAATCATTACATAAACTTGGGATGACGAGGTGACTTCAAATTCCTTTATGAGTTATGTGAAGCTTTTAGTTACTTCAAGAATTATAAAAAATTACCAAAAATTAAGTGGCACAAGCTTCCTCCATTGCACAGTGCTAGATGGAACTCTAGAGCATCATATGTCTTTATCATTATTATCAAGGAGGGAGGGGGGGGATACTTTTGCAACTAGACTACCATTAAACTAGTTTTTTTATCAATTACTCAACATTTCTCAGGTTATAGAAGTATGGCCACAACAGATTCAAAAAGTCATAACTCTAATGCTATAAAGGAGGTTTAATTTCAAAAGATATCAGCTTCTTGTGGAACAAATAAAAAAAATTTATAATTAAGATTTAAAAAATGGAATAAAAGATAAAAGAGATAAAAGGAGATAAAAAAAAGGAGATAAAACCATGCAGTAGAATGAGAAGACTTGAAACCAATGAAGAAATCTTACAAAAATTAAAAGAATAAAATTTTCTGCCTGCTTGAGTTCAGAATATTTCATTGGATTTCAGTTAAGAGAAAAACAAAGAATCACAAAAACCATGAAAAGTAATCCAAACAAGCTTCAAAGTGATTTATAGTCAAACAAACAATAATAAGGTGAATCTAATGCAAAGGAAGAACAAAATAAAAGTTTCAATAAGATTATAGCATGACCTGAAACCACATAAAAAAAGAACAGAAAAACTGAGCCCAATTTAAAGCTGAATAAGATTCTACTAGTGAATAGTTACTTTAAAAATTTTTGTAAAAAATAAAACAATTTGGTGGAAATGACTGTTTTGATTAATATTTTTAGGTACGCCATGATTTAAATTATTTGAAAGAAATTTATTAACTTGAACATAAACTCATATACAAGAAAATACTCAAAGAAACATAGATAAATATAAATTCAAACATAGATAGCAAGGATGTTAAATAGATAGTGACTCTAAGCAATAAACTGCAGCTGCTTAATTGCTGACAATAAATCTAAAATTGTAATAGAAGACACTATATTTGGTGTCAACAATGCACACCAAAAGGACCAACAAGGACACCATCCACAAGCAACATGGAGCTATTTTTACACTGATATATTAAGTTACATTGAATGTTGAGAATGCAATAGTACCAGTCTTAAAATTTCAATGTTATCAATCAATAATAAATTTGGCTTTTTTTAAATTACCTTCTTTAACCTTTGTCAAAAGATTTTTCAAAATTATACTAACAACCTTTATTGCTAGCAAGATTAAATTTTTAATATATTGATTACTGATAGATTTTATTTGTTTACTTAAAAATAATACAAAAAAATCAAAAAAAATAAAAAACTTATGATAAGAAAGTTATGAATGATGCAGTATAAATTATGATGCAAGGTATAAAATATATATAATATATATTTTAGAAATATGCAAATTTAATTAATCTTTTAACAGTAATGACTTCAAAACACATGCTGATATGGCAACTGACAGTTAAATTCTGTTAACTTGTAAAATAAGGTTTGTTAATTACCTTTCCATACTTCTGTTTATAACAAAACATTATGAAAACAAGTTTTTATTAATTCTTGAAAAAATTTATGTTAACTAACCTCCCAATTTTCTAACCCACGTGTCTTGCTGTGAATGAAGAGTCGTAACTCAGCCATATAATAAACAAATGTCCACTAACATAGAAACATTAAAAAAAAATATGTAAAAGCTTAAATGATTTTTGAAAAAACTTATCAATTAGAAAAATATATTGACAATAAATAAAATTATAAAAATTATTAGAAAAAAGAAAATCGATAAAAAGAATGATTAGTTTTACAATATCGGGTAATTTTATGGATTATAGTATAGTATATTTTAATATATATATATATATATATATATATATATATATATATATATATATATATATATATATATATATATATATATATATATATATATATATATATATATATATATACGTACTAAAAAGCATTAATATATGTATATATATATATATATATATATATATATATATATATATATATATATATATATATATATATATATATATATATATATATATACATATATTGATGCTTTTTAGTACGTTCAGTATGTTGAGGTTATGCAATTTTTCATATAAAACAAAATTAAACATACGCATAATTCATTCCAATGCAAATGCTCAGGTAAGTGTGGTTCTATTGTTTGTAGAAAACTCTCCCAAAGTAAAATCCATTTATCGTAAAGTATTTCAGAAACTATAGCCATCACGTTTTACAAATAGCTCTTTAATTTATAGAGCTGAATATTAACTAAAAAGCTATAAATGTGTAAGTTCTAGGTGGTTAATGTACATAACTTAACAGCTCGCATAAAATGTGATTTGTTTACAATCACAGTCTTTAATAACATATTATGTGACGTAATTCAACTTTGTCGTGCGCGCTGTTTTCTAAATTAGTTATAAAAAAGTGCCCGATAAAAATCGACCAATCTTATTCGGGTTAACTCGACCTTTTAAAAGGTTAAGTTAACCTTAATAAGTTACTAGTGTTTGACAAAAATTTAGAACACAGCCACTAAAGAAAGCTAAAATTCTTCGCGTATTATTTTATAAAAATACCTTTTAAATTCAACTTTGACTTAGTAGGTTTGGATAATATGGCCCTTTGGGGCAAACAACCCAAAAAACACTGTGCGTATCAATAGATTTAAAAGTTTGAAAGATTTTATTAGTAAGTTACTAAGTGTTGCAAAAGTAAATTATATTATCAATATTTGTGCAAAAAAAGTAAAGTAATATATTTTTTGTAGGCAAGTTATTCTACAATGTTCTATAGTAAAATAATTATAATATTGAATGAAGAAAACTTTTTGCATTTACAGCTGCCTTACGATGTTAGAATTTTGTTACGATTTGTTGTGATGAGGCAGGAAGCCACCTCTAAGGGCGAGGCAAGACGCCCAATGAAGATTTAGTTTTAATATTAGTTCTAATTCTTATATAATATTATTTAAGAATATAAAGTAGCTAAATAAAGAAATGTTTGTCTATTATATTTTACCAATATATGTAGTCAATGAAAATAATTTTATTATTTTTAGTAAGCTTTGTAAATTGTGTCTGAAGAAAAGTAACTCAAGTTAAAAAAATTTTCTTTTGAAAATACCTGTTTTTTGGCATCTTTCCTCTGCCGTGGGGTAGGATTTCCCTTAGTATCATTTTTGTTTTTAAAATTATTACCAGTAATAAAGAAATTTTTTTATCTTAAAAATATCTTCTTTTTATAGTTAAAGTTGGCATTAAAATTAAAAAAGAAGAAAAATTAAAAAAGATTTTGTTGAGTGAAATACTTTGTTAAGCAGCCCTCGGAATTAGAAAAAATAAGGTCGGCAAAAGTTTGCCGACCTTAATCTGCTTGAAGTCGGCATCAAGTCGGCAAAAAAAAATTTGATAGCAAGGTTTTACCATGAAACATTAAAACGAGGTCAGCGATTTTTCTCAAATATTTTTAGATCGGCTTTTATGCCAACCCTAATTCCGAGGGCTGGTTAAGGCATCATGCCCACCCTACTTAATGGAAAAATAATAATTTTAATAAAATAAAACTCAAAAATTATTTTTTTTTTTTACCATATCCAAAGAATGATTTGGAAGCTAACCTTTGCTTTCAAGCACTTGAAACACTGAATGGAATGAAATATGTTTATTTTTGTGATTGCTAACCCCTGAAGAAGGCCATTTTTCGTTTCTAAGTTCTTTTTTAAGGCGGTTATAGACACTTGATTGACACAAGTTGCTAATGAAAAAATAACACTAAGTTTTTAATTTTTTTTTAAAAAAAAATTTCTATTTTCTAAATTTCACATAGAATTCTTTTTTGCTGACTACCGCAAACTGAGGTTACTTCAGACAGCAATAGAATCTGTAAATAGTCGGGTATTGCATTAGAAAATATTTAACAACAGATGTTGTATATAATGACTTTAATTAAGCATTTGATTCTGCATTTCATTCTAAATTATTAGCCATGCTTACTTTTTTTAACAGAAGAAGTAATTATTAAATTGGATTGCTAAATTTCTAGTCAATAGATATCAAAAAGTTTATTGTCAAACCCAACTAACATTACTAGTGGAGTTTTTAAATATAGCATGTTATGTCTAATATTATTCTTTCTATATATTAACTATATTTTTGCTATAGTTAACAATCCTGACTGCTCTTTAAAGCATTATGCCGATGATATCAAATTATACAGTTCATTTTGCAATAGGGATCATAGCCACCACTTTGTTAATGTTCTTGATAAAGTTGTACTGGTCAGAAACATGTCACATACCTATTGCTAGCAGTATTTTCTGCAAAAGATGGCGCCTGGTTCTTTAAGAAAATGAAATAATCTTAATTATAAAAATTATCTTAACTATAAAAAACATATTTCAAACGCAGCTTATGCTGGGCACACCTTATTTTAAAACCCTTTAAAAAAATTTTAAAATTTTAAAGTCATGTGATTCAAATATTTTAGGAAGAGCCTTAACTACATATTTTAGACCAATATTAAAATATTGCTCCCAGTTTGGTCGCCATTTAATTTTGTACAAATTATTTAAGTAAAAAAAAAAAGTGAGTTGAGAACGCGCAAAAATGTTTCACAGAAAAAGAAAATAAATGCTGCACCTTAGCAATTTAACCTACTATAGCCGACTTTGCTTGATTTTACCTACTATAGTCGACTTTGCTTGATTTTACCTACTATAGTCGACTTTGCTTGATTTTAGTTACTATAGTCGACTTCGCTTGACTTGTAGTCGTTTAAAACAATACGATTAAAACATGACCTGCTTCAAAATTCTGCATAACTTGGTCTCAATTAAATACATATGTTTACCCACCGCTACTGTATTTTTTTTATTAAGTTATTTAGATGCTCCGAGAAGTCCTTACAGTCTTATCATGGAGCACCGTGGGAGAGCATTTATGTAGAAGTTCACGCCTCCTTCCTTACCAATGACGCTTATTGGGCTATAGCCGGCGTCGAACCTCGGACCTCTGGGAGCCAGAACACTAACCACTGCGCCTCGGCTGCTTTTGAAAAAGTAGTGGATAAAATTGGCAAAACACTTGCTCAAATTATTATATTAGTAAAATTATTGCACCAAATTATTATATTAGTAAAAATTTTTAATATTAATGTTCAAGAGATTTTTATTTAACATTCAAGAGTTTTCTTGTAAAATAGTTCATCATTAAATGGAATAGTTCACCATTAAATGGAATAGTTCACCATTAAATAAAATAGTTCACCATTAAATGGAATAGTTCATCATTAAAAAGATTTTAGTTTTTTTTATAAATAGCTCTGTTTTTTTAGTCACGGATGATGTTTGAAAGTATATTGCGAAGTTTAGGACATTGGACAAGCATTATCCCATAATGGGATAATGCTCGATTACGAAAACGATTCCTTTGATTTTAGTGTTCTTTCTGACGTTGAACAGTGAATTAAATTGCATAATAACGTTGGTGCTTCCAGAGTAATAGATTTGTGCATTATTGAAAGGACCTTAAAATATATTTTTTATCTAATTTTTAGCCAACGCAACTTGTTAAAATCCTGGTCGTTTACATGATTTTCTATTCTAGTTTTAAATACCAGTCTTGCTGCACAATTTTGAACTGACTGCAGTTTTTTTAATGGTGACTTTTCAATTCCAATGTAAAAGGAGTTGCAATAATCTAGCTGTGCAAAAATTAGTGAACATTCTATAATGCACAAATCTTTGTGCGATAAGATTTGTTTTATTTTGAATATTTTGCTTAATATATTGTAGCAGTTTTTAACAATCTTATTTATTTGTGTTTTTTAAAGATAATTTATTGTCAAGTATCACTCCTAAACTTTTTGCTGAGTCAACAAATGAAATGCATTCCTTTTTAGAAGTACCTTTAATAACAATAACTGTTTGAATGCAAGGTGGTGCCAAAACTAATATTTTTGTTTTTGATTGATTAATACAGAAAATGATTCACTCATCCATTTAGACATGTATTCAAGACATTTTGGTATATCTAGGACTAGTGCATTATATCGAGATAAAAGAAGGAATGCGTTTAAGGTTTGATGATCATCTGAGTATCCAAAAATGTTAACATTGATTATGTTCAGATATTTGTATAGTGGTATCATAAAAGTATTAAAGAGTTTTGGACCAAGGAATGTACCTTGTGGTGAAATATATTCTACGAACCAAAATTTTACATTTTGGTTCGTGAAATATGAGTTACCAATTTTAACTTTTGTGCATGGTTGATTGAAAATCTGTATTCCTTTTTATTGACAACAAAAACAAAACGCAAAGTCCTATTTGCCCTTTCGCCTTGTTGAGAAATGATGCACAACAGCAATAAAAAATGATGCGCAAACAACAATGCCAACTTGAAGATATCCGCAAATATAATTTCTCCGAGTTGTTACCACTTGGAATAAGTTGCCATTCAATGTTTCAATCAAAATCATAAAGAATGAAATTTAATCCTACGATTTCGAAAGGTTTTATCTTATTTTTATCTTTTAAATATTATATATTTTATTATTACATATTTTTTAATTATTTTTTTAAATTTTTTATTTGTATTATGTCAATGTTGTACAATGTTACATAATTTTTTTTGGGGCACCCTGTTAGGGTTCAACAGTACGAACCTGCGCGTCCTTTAGAACATGCATCTTCTGTTCTAATAAATATAACCAAACCTAATGCAACTCGAAGATCAGAAAGTCAAAGCTTAGTAAATACAACTCTAAGATCAGGGAAATTTTCAATAAATAAGCTCAATAAATACAACTTTCAGCTAAGGGAAAAAAACAAAAAAACAGTAAATATAACTTACAGCTTAGTAAATACAAAAAACACTAAAATTGTTGTTACAAACATTCAATAAATAAAGTTCTTGCATCAAATTGTTTCCCTCCCTAAAATGTCTCGACAAGTTTAAATCTTTTAGTAAAAACAAAAATAGCTCTAAAAAAAAGCTCGGAACTAAAACTAATATACTACTTGCCAAATTCCAAGCCCATCAGTCAATGTATATTTCACCTGCAAAAATATTTTTCAGTCGATACATATTTTTTTCTTTTTTAAAATAACCTGGTAAATGCACGTAAAATATTTTATAAAACGATTTAACAAAATTAACAAAATTTTTTAATAACAAAACTAAAAGTAGGGTGTGATATATCATCTGGTGTGCAGAGGTTGTTTTAGTTTCTATTTTTTCTAAACGTTTGCTTTGGTGATGTAAAACTACTAAGAAATTATTTACAACTTAAAATAAAGTTTTTAGCAAAAAAAAAAAACCATGTTTATTCGTAAAAATTTGTGAGTGGTGCTTTGAAGATAAATGCGTTACTGCGTGGTTGCTAACTTGAAATCAACTGCATTAAAGATTGTAAGATCAACTGCGTTAGAATGTGTGCAAACGCAACTTTTATCCATTTTCTTCATTTCACATTACTAAAGAAATAAACTTGAAATTCTGTTTTTTGTGTTTTTTATTCTACCATGCTTTTGCATAATGTCGATGGAAGGTATAAAGAGGGTGGAACCTAAAGAAATTATGATAAAATTATAAGTTTGTCAACCAAAGTTCTGACTTTGTAACTGCTTTATCGCCAAAAGTTTTAACTTCGTTTAATAAATTCGTTCTTAAGTTGAGACATAGTTTAGTAGAGCTGTTAGAACAATGGTTCTTATATGCAATGTTTCTTATATGCAATGGTTCTTATATGCTTTGTTTTAATATACAACGAGAGGTACATACTTCCAAGCTCCACAGATCCTAATACGATAACTAAGTTGATAAATATGTTGACATCTTATTTAACAACAGTATCATAAATATCTAATATAAATATTTCAAAAAATATCTACATTTAAATTAAGGTGACACGAGAATGAGAAGAGAAGAAGAAAGAGGTGGGTTGGTGGGTGGGTGGGTGGGAGGGTGGTGGGTGTTGTAAACACCTTAAAAATGCTTATTAAAATTTTTATTTTAAACAACTATTTAATTTGACAACAAAGCACACAAAAAAATAAATGCAATTAACAAGTAAAATCAGCGAAATTAAAAACTGTGGTAGAGAAATCAAGCATGTTTTTTGAATGCACAAAATTTTGTAATCACAAAAAAAAATCAAACATTGTAATATATTTTTAAGTTAACGAACGGAAAAAATGATCTCGTGACAAAATTAGCTTATGAATAATCTACTAATAGTAATTATAAATAATAAAAAAGAATCCTAAAAAGAAGTTGCGACGCTGAAACCAAGTCCAACAATATTACAAACAAATAATCTTGCAAAAATTAAACTTTACTGAATTAGCTTTTTTAAAATAATTCTCTGTAAAACTTGCTATTGGCTTCATTTTATTCAAAATTGTAGAAAATAATTCTTATTAACATATCTAGATTGCTGTCTATTTGATTATTTAAATAATTTATTAACTATTTGATTGCTATTTAAATGTATGTTAAAAAAATAATTCCATATGCTCAACAAGTCCACTCTTTCTTTCTACAAGTACAACATGGCCACTTCTAAAGTGAGCCATCATCACTTGTTTTATTAACAAAAACTCAATATCGTGTGAGTTGTCATTCAGCAAAGTCAAAAAAAGTTTTATTTATCCAGTTTTTTCCCACAAATATCTGTGCTTTTCTTTCCTGTCTCCATGTTTTCCTAACGACTAAAAATTTTAAATCTTCTATCAATTGCTTTCTTTACTTATCTTCTTTATTTTTTATTAACTCTCGATTAGCTAACTCCTTGTGTAAAGTGATTTTAATTAGTGATTGCTTGCAGTTTTGTTGTGAGTTAATTTGTTTAAGAAGGAAAAAAAGAAAAGATTTGACAAAGTTATCATACTTATGGACAAGAGAATATTATGATTTAAAAAGATTGCTAAATCCTGCTGATTTCTAGATTTAGAAAAGACTCAGAGCTATACATTTCTGCAGATTCAATTCTGGAGATAGATAATTAGCACAGGTATTTAAGAATATTGTAGTAAACAGAAAAACATATAATGAAATCTTTACTTTCTTCATTTTTTCAAATTTCCATTTTGAATTATAACTTAATAAAAAATCTGTGTTAAATCTTATTTACAATTAAATAAGCTCATTGTAATTTAAGAAGTATTACTTTTTTGTTTAGAATAAATTTTTTTTTCTTTTTCAATATCTTCGCTTCCAACAAGGCTGCAAGTAACCACCATTAGAGTTGGAAGTTACTGGAAGAGAAAAGACGAAGTTTATAGTGCAAGATAACGATTGACAGACGACTTATAAGATTTTAAATTAAATGAATCAGGCAAGAAGAAGGAAGCGAATTCCAAAGAAGTTATGTTTGAGGAAAAAAACTAGACAAAAAAGAGTTTTTGGAGCCCCTAGGAACAGTCACAGAACACGGATGAGACTTAATTGATTGGTGAGTAACACGAAAATGAATTTTAGTTGGTGGCGCAAGAGAAGCTGTCTTTTTAGACCAGTGCCCATTATAGTATTTGTAGAAAAGAGAAAGAGAAACAACATTAAGACAATGGGATAATGGTTGGAGGTTGGTTGCAAGAGAAGGTCCAACTATGGTTACAATTTACGTTTTTGCACCTTTTCTAAGAGAGAAAGGGTAACATTGGAAGATCCGCCCAAGATATGGCAAGAGTTATTCCATACAAGGACGGTTTTGAGATTTATAGAGATAAAGAATAGAATCCAGAGTAAGAAAGTTTTGAGCACAATATAGAGATTTTTTAATTTTGCAATGGATGTGATATATGGTTTCCAAGAAAGATCGGAAGTAAGAGTTAATCCTAGAAGTTGAAGGGTAGATAACTCATTGAGTACATTACCGTTCAAAAATAAAGAAAGACTTAAATTATTGTGATAACAATTGGCTGAAAAAAATTGGGTTTTATCTAAATTAAAGTTCACCAGCCACCGTGAGCCCCATGCTGTAGCAGAAGTGAGATTTTTTTCAAGCTGGAATGCCCCCTCCAAGCAATTAGAGAGTGTTGGCTTCTTATCAAGACAAGAATAAGAGGTAGTATCATTAGCAAAAAATGGTACTATAAATGTGAGAATATCTTGGCAATCGTTAATGTAAATTAGAAAGACTATAGGACCGAGGATAGAACTTTGAGGAACCCCTGAAGGTATAGAATATGAAGAAGAGTACTGTCCATCAAGGATAACATTTATACTACAATTGGGAAGGAAAAATTCAATAATGTTAACGTTGTTACCTGATACACCGTAAGAAGAAAGCTCATGGAGAGCACCAGCATACTAAACTTTATCATATGCTTTAGAAATATCAAGAGTGATAGCCTTAACCCCACCACCTCTATCTAATTTGATAAAACCTATCGGTTATTGCTGTTAGGAAGTCAGCTGTAAAATAAGAAGATTGAAACTCATATTGATAATTAGAAAGTAAGTAATTAGATTCAAGATGAGAGATTAAGTTTTTGTTAATTAAAGATTCAAAAACCTTGTTCATGATAGAAAGAAGACAAATGGGACGGTAATTAGACGAAAAAGATCGCTCTCCAGAATCTCTGAAAATAGGGATTACAGATCCCGCTTTCCAGCAGGCTAAAAAACAAGACTCTGATAAGCACTTGTTAAATGGTTTTGAAAGTATAGACAACTGCCCCAAAGAGCACTTATCCAAGATTATAATAGGTACACAAGCGTTAGGAGAGTCTAAGCAGGAAATCGCTTTAGATACAGAAGTTGGAGTGATAAAAATGTCAAGGAATGGATCTAAGGGGATTCTGATGATAAAGAAGAATGAGTTTTAGAGAGATCAAACCGTGATCAGAAGCACCTAAGGGTGAATGTGGAGAAGTTGAGCACTGACTAGGATCAGACACAATGCATGAGTCGAGTAAAGAAGGTAAATGATTTGGGTTGTCTGGAAAGCGAGTTAAAAAGTTGACTGTTTAAGTTAGAGATTTAGAAAGGCAAAAGTTGTGAGCTTTAACGCCTAGAGAGTCACTGACACAAGAGCCTAGCCATTCAGTGTGATGAACATTAAAGTCACCAATAACAACGATATTGGCTGATAGATAAAGAGGGAGGGGTTGGTCAATTTGATCATCAATAGCATCAAAAAGAGTGCAGTCTTAAGATGAAGGAGAGCGATAAAGAACAAGTGTAAAAACGATAGAGTGAAGTGGTTCTAATCAAAAGCACATAAAAGAATAGTCGGTGGATTCAAACCTAGTTTCCCGACAAATCGGTGATTTCTTAGGAATGTAAATGCCCAGGCCAAGCATGTGACTATTGGAGTCTTTACGAATTAAAAAAATAACCATCAACACTAAGAAGACCACGAATATTAGTGAATGATAGGTTTAGAGAACATGGTAATAACGATGGTTTTTTGTGTTTACAGTTTTTGTGTACATAAGTCATTTTCAAATTTGTTAAAGAACTTGACTCAAAGCATAGATAGTACTCAGTACACTCTTTAATAGTCCAAGTAATTGCCTTATTACTATTAATAACCCTAAGCCGTAACAAACGGCTCTAAAAGGAGCCTTGACAATGCACACTAAAAGTACGAGCAGGGACACCATCTATGCGCAACATGGGCTGTTAATACTCTAATATTTTACAGCTGTTGATGGAATCAACCTCTTTGAGAGCTACCACAGAGTTTGGGAAACCTGACTACGAACTGGCCTTAGAACAATAAAACTGAGTTTTAGAGCAGTATTAACCGCATTATGAGATAATAGAATATTTCAAAATTAACAATAGGATATAAAGGCTTACTAGCAAGTGAAAAATTTTGAGGAATGGGATAACGCTGGGGTTAAATCCGCAACACATATATAATGTATTTGATATATATGTTATAATCATATCGCAACACATATATAATCAGACGCGGATACAGGATTTTTATTGGGTGTAGCAAAAATAGCATAGATATTTTTTTTTCTTTAAAAAAAAGGTCCTTGCATTTTACATTTGATTTTACATTTACATATATGATCTACATATGCCGATTTACTGGTCTGAGAGAGAAAAGAGCTAAACTTGCAGACATAATGAACTAAAATTTATTAATAGGGGGTGGGGGAGGGTATAGCACACCATTCGCACCAGTCTTGGATGTACAGTGGCTTATAGTTATACATGAGATTCTCTATCACTGCTTTCTTCTTCCATCCGTTTTGAGCGGAAGAACGTTATTTGATTTACGTGACGTTAAAACCATCTATTAAACTGAATACTTCTTAACAAGATGATGGTTTACTTGTCTTTTGTGACTTTTAATCATTAATAAAACCCTGACTGAACCCTTATCCTCAGTCAATGTATTTAGATTTAGTTCTTGGTATTCTTATTACCAGTCAATGTATTTATGCCAAATAAGCGGTCATCCATAAATGATGCCAGTAAATATAGGGGAGGGGGGGGGGGAGGAAAAGGAGTGCTGAAAAGTTTGACACTAATTGACAATGGGAGGGGGTGGTGAGGCCAAAATGATGTTAATTTAAATTATTTTTTGAGTTTTAATGAGCAGACTCATAAATTTGTCATTTTTTGAAATTAAATCATTGTTTTTTCAAATACGAAACTCTAATTGTTCTTTAGTTGATTGTAAAACGTGATGCAATGCAAACTAAGTCTATTGAAAATTCAAAACGCTAATTTCTCCCTAGCGGGTTGAAGAAACTCTTTTAAAAAGCTTGCGCTAACGATGAGCAAAATCATTATTCTGATTGTGATGTAAACAATATTAATAAATCAATATTAAAATATGGATAAAACCGCATTACTTAACTTATTGATGGTCTCCTATGGAAATGCTCATTCCGATGAAAAAAGGCTAATACCCATAAAGAAGTCCATAGTATATGGAGTTCATTAAAAGAAGAGAAACGGTGCATAAGGATCTTGAATCAAGAGTAACGTATTTAATCAATTTATTTAATGAAAAGGCAATGAAGTTTAAGAGCAAGCAATTATCATTTTAAGCCAATACTCCGAAACAGTCTGCCCCACGTATACTCCACTTGAATTTGAAAAGAATTCCTCACAGTTTGTTGAGCCTACCAATGAGCGATTTGTTATTGATGATCAATAAAGTGCATTAACTTTGAGTTTGTTGACCACGAAAAATCAAAAAAATCAAAAAACAGTGGCTCAAGATTGACTCAATTCTAAGATTGCAGCTTTAAATTATGAAGCTGCTGGAATGAAGACTAGAAAGAGAAGTGGATTCATTGCTGAAGCTGAAGAGGATGATTTGAAAAAGAAAAAGAAGAAACTAGCTCATCTATGTAAAGAACTGGCCAAAAAAAAGTATGATCAAGCTCAACAGAAGAAAACTAGAGAACTGAAAAAAGCTAGAATGGATGAAATCTGCTTGGAGCATCCAGAAGTCAAAGAAAAACTAAAAATCAGAAAGAAACCTGGTCTACCGTCATTAGAAGTAGATCAACCTCTTCTTTTAAAGGTGGTTATGGATATTGCTCTCCATGATTCGTCCACTGATGAAAGACGTCGGTCAGAGGTTCTTCGGGTATTGATAGCTTAGCTATGTTTGTTAATATTGTATTTGTTAGAATTTTACTCTTAATTAGTAATTGCGCTATTGTAAATATCCTTGAAATGTTAACAACTAATTTCAAGATTTTATTTGAATATAATTTACAAAATAAATCCCGTTTTCTGTAAAAAAGTTAATTATATCCAAATATATTTCTTTATTATTTAGAGCATTAAAACTCTCGACGAATTGACATCCAAGATGAACAAAATTAGATTTGAAATCAGCAAGAGCGCCCTCTATTCTTGTCTAATTAGGAGAAGTTACAGAACATTAGAAGGCAAAAGACACGTCAAAACAGTCCCAGTTAGATTGATCAGTCCTCAGAATGAATCTCATTTAAAACATGTTGACGGACTCTTTTGCAGTTCAACTATAAAATTTGTGGAAGAAGTTTGTTCTATTTTAGGGCCAGATGAAGTGTGTTTCATTAGCTAAGACAAAAAGGCTAGAGTGCCAATTGGAATCACAGCAGCCAAAAAACAGGTGCCGTTGATGATCCATTTGGAGTACCGGGTAACTCTCCCGGACCACTGCTGGGTCGTGGCAGCTAAACACTAGCTCATATCATCTGTATACGCTGGAATTACAATCAAAAAAGATGGTCTCGGAAAAACAGATGCAGTTACTTATTCTGGACCTACCTACATTGCTGTTCGATCAGGAAAACACGCATTCTCGACCACCTTCGCTCATGGATTAGACTTTTAGCGGCTCTTGGATACCAAAGAATTCGACTCTATTACCAGAGATCCTCAAACTAATATGGTTAAGCCTATCGTTGTGTTTAGCGTCGATGGAGAACCCGACGAAAATCCCAGATACCAGAAAGTAATTAAAATTGGGATTCACCATTTCTTGAAGAATAACCTTAACGCTCTTTTCATCATGACGAACGCTCCAGGCCGCAGTGCATTCAACAGAGCTGAGCAACGCATGGCACCTCTAATTAAAGAATTATCTTGGGTGACTCTTCCGCACGAACATTACGGAACTTATCTTAATTCTCAGGGTAATTACATTGAAACAAGTTAATTTGTAAAAATATTAATATAATTTTTAACCTATAATAACCAACATATCTTTTAATTCAGGCAGAACAGTAGATGAAAATTTAGAAAAATAGAACTTTGGTTTTGCTAAACAGGCTTTGGCTAATATTTGGTCTGATCTACAAACTGACGGTTATCCAATCATTGCAGAGTATATTGATCCAGACAATTCAGAGCTAGAGTCAAGGAGCCTTTTATTACAAGATCAACGTTGGATTGCCGATCATCTTCGTACAAGTCAATATGTTACTCAAGTTGTGAAATTTGAAAATCGTTCTCGTTGTTGGACTATTAGTAGCTCCTACTTTACTCTAATTAGAGCAAGATTTCTTCCGCCACCTGTCCCTGTCAACCAAACGAGAGACGGGCTCAAAGCAGTAGATGTTTCAGAAGGAGCAAAAGAACTGTTTCCATCACCAGTCTTTATGCTTATCACATCAAACATTGAAAGTATTCTTCCTCGTACTGCCAAAGGATTTCCAATTTTGCCGTATGATGCGTTTTGTCCATTAATTCAGTCTAGCCCAGCTGATAGAATCTGTAAAAAGTGCAATATCTACTTTGCCTCTCAAGCTATGCTGAAAAAGCACGCTTCTATCCATTCTTCTGCTTTAACACTTCCTCTAATCAAAAGGGTCCAACCTGTTCGTATCGCTGTCAAGCGTCAGACAGAATTTTTGGCAGTCTCGCCTTGCAGAAGAGTTCGGAAACTGCTGAATGGTTAGATGAAAATGCAGTTGACGCAACGAATTTGATTGTACTTTAAGAATACGATATCCTTTTAGAGCGCGGAGAGCATTCACTATCTATTGTTTCAATTGATGATCACTTCAACAACCCATGGGATGATTATATTAAAGATATATAATACTACTTGCTTAGTTGATTATTTAATGAGATATCGACTATTATATAACATAATTTGATGAGATCTACTATTATATATACGTATAATTTAGTCAGAAAATAAATCAATGGTTTTTAAGCGTTTTTGTTGTTTTTTAGGGGGGGAGTACACAAAAACTGACATCATATATAACGGGGGGTTTGCAAAAAATTGACAGTTTGACAAATGGGGGAAGGGGAGTCGAAAAATTGAGAAAAAACACTGACATCATTTATGGATGACCCCTAGTACATAAAACATTATCATACAAATTTATCTATATATTTAAATCAACAAAATATTTGTCGTTGTTAAAATGTTTTGGTCTGCAAAAAAATTGGAGGTTGATATTTGAAAATAAAAACGACAAATTTAATCTAAATTTGTTTAAAATTCAATTTTATTTGATCAAAATTTATTTTAAAACACATTATGCTTTATTTAATGGCTTACTTTATAAAATATCTGAAAACTAAATTAGACACTGTAACGATTTATATAAATTTATAAAAACAATATATAAATATTGTCATATCTTTATAATAAACTTCAACACTTCATTACTATAAACTTTTTATCAAATAATGAAAAAAAAAGGTTTCAAATCAAATAAAAAATAGAACTAAAGTAGCTAAACTTTTAAATAAAAATATATTGCTTTAAATAAATAAGCTTTTACAGTGCCGTCTTAACGCATAGGCTAGGTAGGCTGCAGCCTAGGGCCCCCGATTTTTAGGGGCCCCCAAAATGTGTCTGGATTTTTTTTCAAATTTATATAAATAAAAAATTATATTTCTAAATTTTCTGAAGAAATCATAGTTTGGGGGCCCCTCGGGAATAATTTTTTTCTTGATAAGATTTTTTTAAATTATTTTTAGAAAAGTATCAGTTTTTCAGTTTGGGGGCCCCCTAGGGAATTTTTTTTTTCTTGATAAGCAAAAATGCATGCATGCGTCCGAAAATAAACATAAATTTTCCGATAAGAAGTGTTAAATACAAGCACTTAAAATATCCCATTAGATTGAATTTGAAATTGCTGTGATCAACTTAAAACATCTGTTTTGAAAAAAAGTCATTTAACATGTCTAATCGGACTTATCAAAGTGGTGCTACAAAGAGGAAAAAAGCCGCTAAAGCAAAAAAAGACATTTCAAAATATCTTCCTTTGACATCATTTCTTTTGGTACAAAAGTCAAAGCCTGTTGTGTCCGAAGATGTATTTCTTTGTCCAACTTCAAATTTCGTAAGCATTGATAGTGCTTTGTTGCCAAATGAAACTCTAGAAATTCAACAGGAACTGGAACCAGAACAGGAGCCAGAACCAGAGCAGGAGCCAGAACCAGAGCAGGAGCCAGAACCAGAGCAAGAGTCAGAACCAGCACAGGAGCCAGAATCAAATCAAATTAAAACTTATCCAAACGCAACAACAAAAACTACTCAAGAAACTGACCCAGCATTGTGGCATCAGTTATCCCAAGAAGCTCAACCATTTTGGATTTCTAATGGCCCGTCCATGTGCCAGAACAATGATGGGAGCTTCAAAAATTCGGAAAGGTTGAGTTGCGGAAAAAAAAGGTACTTATCAAAATCTTGCTTTAGACGTGAACTACACAATGGCGAATTTGTCAATCGTGAATGGCTATTATACTCACCTTCAACAGGTTCTGTTTTTTGCTTTGCTTGTACCTTATTCTCCAGCAAACACTCTAATTTTTCCACAACTGGATTTGATGACTGGAAAAATGCCTTAAAATGTATATCTGGACACGAGAATGGTTCTGAACATCACAAAAATATGCTTACTTACTCCAGTTGGCAGAGAGAAAGTGGCCAGCTTGACTCTGTATTATTAAAACAGTTACATAACGAACAATTGTACTGGCAAAATGTGCTGAAAAGAATTGTTGCAGTTGTAAAGTTCTTGTCATCAAGAGGATTGCCATTTCGTGGAAACAATGAAACCATTGGTTCAGAGCAAAATGGTAATTATTTAGGAACTCTTGAGTTACTTAGCCAGTTTGACCCATTCCTACATGAACACATGAAAAAACATGGAAATTCTGGAAAAGGTAATACTTCATACCTCTCCGCCAATATCTGTGAGGAGTTTATATGCCTAATGGGAAATAAAGTTTTGAGCGAAATAATTTCTGAATTAAAAAAAGCAAAATACTACTCAATCAGCGTTGACTCAACTCCAGACTTGTCACATGTAGATCAATTAACTTTTACAGTTCGATATGTTAAAGACTTGGCACCAGTTGAGCGTTTTTTGCAATTTGTTCCCATTCACGGGCATGGAGCTGAACATTTAGAAACAGTGGTTTTGAATTTTTTACAAGAAAATGAAATTTCAATATCTGACTGTCGTGGGCAGTCATACGATAATGCATCAAATATGGCAGGACAGTACTCAGGCCTACAAAAGAGGATTAAAGACAAAAGTGAATCAGCATTGTTTGTTCCTTGTGCTGGACATTCTTTAAATCTGGTTGGCAACAGTGCAGCTGGATGTTGTTTAGAAGCAATTATTTTTTTTGACTTTGTTCAATGCCTCTACAACTTTTTTTCTGCATCAACTCATCGTTGGCAAGTGCTTCTGTCTTTTGTTGGCAAAGGCAAAAAAATTGTCAAACAGCTTTCTGGAACTCGATGGTCAGCACGTGCAGATGCTGTGATTTGTCTGCATGACAGTTATGATGAGATTAAAAAAGCACTTGAATTTTTGATCAAGGACATAAGTCAGTCAAAAGAAACTCAAAATGATGCTCAAAATCTCATCACGAAAATGAACACTTTTGAGATTGTTTTTCTGACAATTTTCTGGAATGATATTCTTTGTCATTTTAATGAAACATCGAAGATTTTACAGAAAGAAAATTTAAACCTGGATGTTGCAATTCGGATTCTAAAGTCATTGTTGCATTTCATTAAAGATTTGAGGAGTCAATTTGAGAATTACCAGGAAAAAGCCAAAATCTTGCTTCCAAACACTGACTACAGAGATTCTTCAAAAAGAACAAAAAAAAGAAGCCGACGTATGGCCTTCTTTGATGGTGAGGCTGAAGAATTGGAATTTCAGGGAAGTTATAAATTCAAAATTGAAACATACCTTCCTGTTATTGATTCACTAACATCAAATTTAGAAAAAAGAACATCAGCATATGAGAAGATCAATGACAATTTTGGATTTCTAGTAAACATTCAAACAATTGCCAATGTTGAACTAAAAGACCATTGTTCAAACCTAGCACAAATTTATAAGAAGGACATAAATGAAAATAAACTTTTTTTTGAGTGCCAGCAATTTAAATATTACATTTCAAAAGATGAACATTCATTTACAGAATTTTACTCAACATTAAAAAGAGACCACTTGGAATCAACTTTTCCAAATATTGAAATTTCCCTTAGAATTTTTCTGTCAATGATGGTCTCAAATTGCACTGGCGAGCGATCATTTTCAAAACTAAAACTTATAAAAAATGAACTCCGCTCAACCATGCTGCAAGAAAGATTGAACTGTTTGTCGTTAATGTCAATTGAATCAGATGTTCTTTTAACCATTGATTTTGATGATATTATTAAAGAATTTTCAAGAAAAAAATCACGTAAACGTCACATGTAAATTTTATCATTGCTTTAATAAATGTTTCCTATTTTAGTATTTGATTTAATTTTTTTACTAAGGAAAAAGGGGGCCCCCAAATTAAGTCTAGCCTAGGGCCCCCGATGGCCTTAAGACGGCCCTGAGCTTTTAAAATCCCAAAACAGCAAGCTTCAGGCATATTACAATTTAAAAATCTCAGCAATTAATAAAAACAAAAGTGTCAATGAATAAATGTCACCCTAACAAGACAAACTTAACATGGTTGTTCTTTGTTTAAAATAACATAGTTCTTTATTTGATTTTGGCGTAGAAAGTTTTCAATGGTTTTTTATAAGTTAATATAGGAAAGTATACTTTGATGATAAAACTCAATTTCAATTAAGTAATGCATTAAAATTATTGAGTATGGAATTCAGACAAACTTTATCTTTAATCAAATTGAAGAAAAGCCATTGAACAGTATTGTCATAAATGACTTTTTAATCCATCTATTTCAAATGATTTTGCATATTGACCAAAGTTTAAAAAATTAAACATACTGGTCAAAATTTCACATTCGTTAATGGAAATCATAATTTCAAAATACATGTTTGCAAAAAAATGTAAACAAGAGACTCTTTGGTTTCAAAGAACACTTAAAAAATATGTCTAAAGATACTTTTCTTCAATTTTTAAATTCTGTTTCAACTAGTTCTGTAAAAAATTTTCCTAACATAACATATTTGTAACAAAAGTGTTTCTTTTAATAACGTTTTAATCAGCTAGACTATTTCTTCACGTGTATAATTTGTGAAATGCTTGTGATGTGTTGATATTTCATGTCTATTTTAATGATTTTTTTCAAGCATAATGTTGTATCACAAATATCTAAAACAAACTTTCTTTGTTTATCATTTAGATCTCTGAGGAAGCTTTTTGATCATTATTGAACCTAAAATGTGTGCCCACACTTTTTAGATTAAAATTTTTCCATTATGTGACGGCAAGTTTAAAAAAATCACCAGTTAAAGTTTGAGATGGTAGAAGTTTCAGGGTGATTAAGAAGAAAATTGTAAGTATTATCAGAAAATAAAAGTTTTGCTTTTTGAGTCCATTATTTTGTACGTTTTTAAAAACCTGGACAAAAGTCAAACAACAAAAGAGTTCCATCTGTTGTAAACCAAGGTTTTTCATTAAGTATTAGAGTTAGATTTTATTACATATAATTGCCTTTGCTTTGCTATTTGACTCTCTTACTGATTCTGTAGTTAAATAAATTTGGTCACATAAAAATCAGGAGTTTACAGGTTTTCACAACATTTTAAAAAGAAATTTAGAACCATTAAACATATAACTTGTATTACAAGTTATCATAACAGTTAAAACACTTTTCGAAAGAGAATTTATATCAATAGTTTTCCAAAAACAGCAACTTTCTGATAGTATCAATGATACAATAACATTTTTATAACATACACCTTGTCACAGAGAATAATAATTCTTAGTAGAAATTTTCAAAGTAAATAAAAAATTAGTACAAAGTTCCTTGCAATTTTAGAACAAACTAAAAATCTCAGAGAAAAATTGCGCAAAATGTTATTTTTGTTTAACCTTTTTGAAGTTTTGATGCCAATCAGATCATATAATAAAGTGTTGCTAGACATTTTAAAACTTGCATTAGGTAAACATACTACCCAATGTGTTTTCTTCTTTTGGTCTCTTGGATATCTATACATTTTTAAAAATATTTTTAAATCGTTTGACTTCTTCAATGATAAACAACTCATAGAACAGCAATAAACACATTTCCACCATTTTTCATAAGCATAAACAAATTTCACCATTTTCCTAATAGACTAAATGAAGAAACCAACAGACGGCGCTATTTAATTTAGTCTTTATAATTATAAAACCTTTTCAGTTGATGATTGCTATCCATATCATTGAAAAAAGTTTTAAAAGCGGAGAGTGGATACTTAACAGAATTTCTGTCTTTGCAACACAATTTTTTTTTTTTTTGCTACAGGTTCTCGCTTAATGACTTTAAGTCACCACGTAACCTCCTTGTTAATAAAAAGATTGCAGGTAAATAGGCTTAATATAAAATAAATTATCGGGGGTATGTATAGAGTTGTTTCAAAACATAACAAATTGACTTTTGCTACTGTTGCTACAGTCGATTTGCCATTTTATTTAACTCCCAGTTCAATTTAAGTTGATACGCTCCGAAATGTTTGACATTCTTTCAAAAATTTATGGGCATGTGAGACTAAACCCGTTAAAAAGCATGGGTTTTTTAGTAAAGGATTTCATTTTTCCGAATGAAATATTTTCGTAACATAGTCAACTTGGCTCAGCTACAATTTTGAATAAATTTTTTAAGCGCTGCATTTTGACAACTTGAATCCTTCACATTTTATTAAAATTATTTTTTCTTTAGCATAAAAAAAAAATGTATGTAAAAAATAAAAAGAGAAAAATAATTCTGAGCTGACTGTAGCAATTGCTACACTTGCTACGGCCTGGATCCGCTCCTGATAATATATCTGATATATTACATTAATTAACAAATTTACAGTTACAGTATAAGTATTTTTTATAAAAAATTTCAGGTTATAAATTCAAACTAATATTTTTTACAAAATACGCATATAACAATTTAATTAGCCAATCGCGTGGCTTGCGGTCAAATCGGCATTTTCTAATAACTATTTTATAATAATTAAAAAGGATATACGCTGATATAAGTTTTATACTTTGGTCAATAAAAACACCAAAAGCAAGTTTTCAAAAAGTCAAGATTTACTTGGTCAGCGATTTTTAAAGCCTGTTTACACTGAAAGTTTTTGCTGTTATCAGTGACTAAAACAAGTATTTTCTAATATTTACTGATTTTTGTTGTTGTTGTTGATAACAATAAACGGGGAAGGGGAGGGGAAGAGGGGCTGGATGGGTGTTAATTATACAAAAATTAATAAATCCCCCTCTCCGCCCCCCTTTATTAAGGACTTTAGAGTACGAAAAAAATAAAAAACATCAGATTATGCCTAAACATTATTCTATTAACCTATTAAAATCTACTCAACTAATATAAACTATAGTCTAGTATACAATGCTACAATACATGGTTACAATAGGTTAGTATTTACTTTTTGATTTAGTTTATATATTGAATACTTAAAACTTTTTTGTCTTGTATTGGTACTTAAATATTTTTAAGTTTTTTATTCCAAAAATATAAATATGGTTTTTAGAAAAATATTTAATATTGTTTTTATTATATAGTCTTATAGCTTTTATTATATAGTATTACTTTTATTATATAGTATATAATTGAACAAATTCTAAAAGAATACTGTCTAAATATAGTAAATTATAGAATATAGTAAATTATAAATAAGTTATTAAAATATGCTATATTATTTTAGATATCAAACTTAATGAAGTATCTAAAATAAGGTGGATAAGCTCTCCCCTAATAATATATCTTTCTTTCAAGTTGCATGAGGACAAGCAAGAAAAACAAAACTAACGCAATATTAAAATTTAAAATTTTATCAAACTATTGTTTAAAAATACTATCAATTGTGCTTAATACTAAAGCTGTTTCCTTTTCCTCCTGCCTACTTCTTTTATAAAAATGGTTAAAAAAGAACAAATCCTGTCTTTCCTCTCTTTGATTGTTTTTCCAATCAGTTCTCTAACAAGTTTAATGGCCCTCTCTGATGAATCATTGACCATATCAAGGAATTAAATAATAATTTCAAATTCAAGATAAAAATAGTTGAACTTCCAGAACTGTGAAGGAATCTTAAGCTACTGCAACTCACTCTTTCCATACCTAATCTAACCAAAGATAAGCCAAGATTGCTCAGTTACTTGAGCACTAAGAGATGGAGACTAATTTTGTGCAAAATTCTAGAGAGTGAAGAAGGTCTGTATTTACCATAACACATTCAAGTGGATACACTTTAGATTTTGCGAGAAGTATAGTGTACAATGCTTTGGGAATATATTCTCTGTCCGGGCGATGTTCATCTGCTAAATCAAGCACAACTAAAACAGAATCAAGATACCAGCTGTGCCTGCCAAACATTTTTATTGTTGAAGTAGCTCCATAAAGGTTTATATCAATGAACCTCTTCATCTGCCACAGCGTTTTCATGTTCTACAAAATATTTTAACAAAATTAGATTAATTCATCTATTAAACAACTATTTTTTTAATCTGTTTTCTTATTTCTACTAATTATTTTTAACCTGATATGAAGCAGCAGTTGCAGATACTGCTCTAAGGAATCACTGAGTGTAAAAGATGCCCAAAAACACAGCCATATCTCTTTTATATTTTCCTCAGATTAGTTTGGGATGACTTCTAACAGAAAATATAATTTACGTTAACACAATGCCATTAATGATTTTAGGTGTTTAAAGAGCTAATTGTCTAGACTATACATTTTACTACCGGGAGAAATCTTGTTAAAGTGGGTAATATGTCTCTCTAAAACAAAATGTCTACTGGCAAAGAAAAGTAGTGGCTACCTAAAAGTATGCGCCATTTTTGTTAATACTCCGTGGTGCTTTACAGTGTTGGAAGCAGTAGTATCAAAACCTATACACTGTATATGATAACTGAGGTCATAAGATTTTAATAGTTTGTAAACTGCTTTGAACTGCATTATTACAACACTTGAATCAATATGAGAAATGCCTAGTAGCTTTTCATAATCTTTTTAAACAGTACAGCTAATCTTTATTTAGTGGATGAAGCTTGATGATGATTCAGATAAACAAAATCCTTTATTTCTTCTCCTGAGATAGCTATAACACTGCTTATGACAGCAGTGTGCTGGCTGACAGAAAGTTCTTCTACTACAGTAGTTATCACTGTACGCTTCAGAATATATTTTAGGCAGTATTATACTTTGTTTTTCTGTGTGGATATTATCATTTAGCTCACTTTTAACAGAGTCATTGCATTCTGAGATAAAATAATCAGTGAAATCAATTTCTGAGATATAAGACATATGTAAGTCTTCTATTTCTGAGGATTCACTTTTAGATTTTTTTTTTTTGCAAATATCTCAACACCCTTTTTAAAGCTAACATTACAGCCTAGACAACTATGTCTTTTTTTCTTATGCATTTTCAAAAACATAATGTCCATACATTTAGTTTCTTTTGTTCTTTTTCTATCCATTGTTATTTCATTAATCATGATTTTTATGTTATGTACGAACCAAAATACCTCTTTAGATTTTTTAAAAAGGTCACTTCATCCTCAATTGCTCATGATGTGAATCTTGCTCATAATGTGAGCTTTTTATATTTCATTATTAGAGTTTCAACTTTTCTCCTAAAATTAATATCAATTAGATATTAATTTTAGGAGAGATGTTAAAAGAACTTTTTACGGTATAAATAACTAATTTTTGAAAGAAATTAGTAGTTTATACCATAAAACATCTTTGTATGCTACGAGTTCTGTGTCCTCCAAGTTCCCAGGGAGCCTTCAGCCTATATATAATGCAGCAAATTCCTTCTGCTTTTGGACAATATGGTGTAAATGTCAAACCTTTGTTTGAACAACAAACTAAATTTTAAAGAGAAACGGATGGTTTGGACTCTCGTAGGCAAAAGTAATACTGGGTTATGTCTTCAACAATTGAAAACTGAATAGATGATAGTGTCTTCCAAGTTTTTTTTAAGTAAGAATATTTCTTTGGCTCTATTTCTTTTTTTACCAAGAATTTTTGGCACAACTTTTTATTTTACGTTTATTTCATTTAAATGAACTATAATAACATAAATTTAAATAATTTTTTTTAATCTAAAAAACAATCTTCATTGAGTATCATGCAAGAACCATTTTACCCATGTTTAAGCTTTGTTAAATCTTATTAAAACATGTCATGGAAACAGTTTTGTGTACAGAAATAATAAAAAGCTTCATTAAATTAAAAACAAAATCAGTCTTAAGTCTTTTAATTACTTTTTTTTATTAAATTTAAAAAGATAAAAAGAATGTCAAATTTTTTCTTATATCAGTCATTGTAAGAATAAATATAGAAAAACCATTTTATTAAGGTAATTGAAGGGTGGCACACATGGGTCAAAAAATATCAAAAAGGGTAAAAAAAAAGTACTTTGGGGCCGTGTGCCACCCTTAAACTTTTTTTAAATTAAAAAAAAGTTTAATTTTATAAAAATCCTCCATATAAAGCAAGGGTCTGTGCACCTTATGAGCTTCCACTCTAGTTTGAAAAAAATGTTCACCTTAATTTGAACCACCCTAATATATATATATATAACAATAAAATTTAAACTTCATATTTAAAAAATAAAAATAAATTTAGAAAACCAGAAAAAGTCAAAGAACATTAAAAATTATCTTTAATTTATAGATTACCTGTTAAAACCGAACCCTCAGTCAATGTAACAGCACTAATTGCATGTTTTGCTTATTTGTCAGTTTCTGTAGCAGTACTTCTTACTTGCTCTGCCTATTGTCAATCAATGTAGCAGCACTCCTCGCATGTTCAATCTGTTTACAAGTCAATATAGCAGCACTCTCGGAAGGAAGTGACTAAGGCTTCAGCCCCAATTAAAAATTTGACTTTTTGCAATTCCAGCCCCAGTCCTGCAAAATTAAAAGATTTAGCAGGGGTTGATAACTGGAGCCAGAAAAAAAATACATAATACTTTACATTATAAATTTAAACATTTTCAATTTATTAAACACTGGCATATATCTAATATTGCTATAGTTGTTTGCAGTAAGTAACTGAGTCTTTTTGCAATTAAAATACACAAGCCACTGCACACTGCATCAATATAGACGTTTTAGGTTGAATATCATGAAATATAAAAATATTTAGCAAAATATTAGGCTATGTTAACCTGACAAAGAAACAGCTCAAAATGAAATAAAAACCGCATCTTCTTGGGAGATTTTGTTGATTTTTTTATGAAACACCATGCAAAAGGGTGTTTAAAATGTTGTAAATGCAGGGTGTACGAACTGATGTGCGAAGTATGAGTATTCATTGTAAACACATTAGTTTATGCATTGGTAAATGTAACTTTGATCTATTCATGTTTAATAAATAACAGTTTCAGAAAGTTTTATATCTTAATAATCAACAAAAAATGTAAGACAAAATTTACATACATCTTTAATAACAAATTTGCAAGATTTAAAAAATTAAGTAATTAATAATATTGCATGTAGTTAAATATCGTCATAAATATCATAAATATCGTTAATGAAAAATTTTTGAATTGATTCTCTAAATCCTCATACTTGAGTATGAGACTGCCATTTTCATCAATTTTTCTCCATGTGATTTATTCAGTTGCAAACCTCTTCATTGTTTTATTTATGTTATTGTGTACAGACTCATAGGTTTGTTCACTGAAAACACCCAAGGATCTTTGTTTTCTTTCAAAAGAAGCAAGATGGGCTTGTATTATGTGGAATTTCCCAGGCTGATAGAGTAATTTGCATGATTCTTAAGATAGTTTTCTAAGTTGAACATTTTGGTTACAAAATCTTTGATGTCTTTGCCAAAATCTGGTGATAGCTCCAACGACCGTTGGTGACTAAAAGAAATGATTTGAAAATTATATATAGATTTTTTTTTTTGTAAACATTTTACCCTCAATTAATAGCTACCTATTCTAAACTTTCTTAATGTTTCAATGGAGGGTATAATTTAAGGAGGATATATATCTCTAAGTTCATCTAAACAAGACAGGACTTTGTGACAGTTAGGTCCGTAATACCCTCCTCCATTATATCAATATCTGATAATTGTTTTACTCAACAAAAAGTTTTTAGTAAACTCATCAGCCATTAGCACATCTGTAACTTTAGCCTCTATATGCTCAAATAAATGCAGTTCAGGAGGTGGTACTATGTCTCTATATGATTAAAATAAATATCCTCAGTAACCAGTGTCCACGGATTTTATTGTATCAAACATCGACCAAGAACATTTTTGTAAATCTGCATGTTCTTGTACTGGTCGCCGTCTCCAACATACTTTAGATACTAACCATTAATACTTTGAAATGTTCTTAACTAGCTGTTGGATTCCTCTTTCGTTCCTTCACAATAACAACAGACAAACTTTCTGCCATGCCCCTAACAATAAAAATTCAATAATATTTTTAATGAACTTTATTTAAATTTAAAATGCTTATACATTAAGTAATTATTTTGGTTTCTAATAAAATAACATACTGAAACACCTAACAAAATTTTGATTAACTTGAGATCTGCTGCCACATAAAATTTCAGTTCATTTAATTTGTCATCCCAATTAATCTTCCTAATTTGTGATTGATTTCTTGAACGCCATGTGCAATGGCCAAAATATGTACTTTATTGACGCCAGCGAGCCTAAAGTTTTTATAGTCTGCTGAAGACTCTGGATCATAAATGTTCATTACAGTTTTTAAAGTCCCTTGACCACCATCAATTCACACCCGAATGATGCAAAGGAATGGATTCAGATCTTTGATTGCATGCTTCTTCTACTAGTTTCCATGGTTCAGGAATATACACGACATCAATTGAAATTAGTTCAGCAGCCTTCTTTTTAGCAACCTAAGGAATTTTTTCAAAAGTTATATTATAAGACAGAATAATTATAATACTTGAAGCAATGTTTAAAGTATATGGTAACTACCTTATAACTGCACTGAAATTAAATAGTCTGATTGTAATAATACTTTTCAAGAAAAAAGTCTTTAATGATCTTTTAAATCCTAATTTCAGTCTTCATATAATCTATAGCTGTCATTGAAAGGTGTGTTTTTCTTTTTATGTTGAATAATGTGTCGGTAGAAATTTCCTACAGCGGTGCCTGTTTTGGATACAAGTTTACTTTCATTGAAAAACCACCTATTCAGAAAATAAATTTTATTGTAATACTTAAATTTATAAATTTACTTAATCAAGTTTAAAATAAAACTTACTTGTTGCAAGATTTAGTGTTTTGATTAAGATTAGTTGTTTAATTCCTTCAATAGAGAAGTTACAACTCTCTGGGAAATCTTTGAATCTTCCGATTGTATGAGATACTTTAGATTTTGAATTTTATCCCTCTGTTTGCATGGATGTCTGATGCCTTTCCCCATTTTGATGAGAATGCGAGAGAAATGATTTATCAAGGTCTACAGAGTTACTTCGTTCAGTTGACGTTTCATATATAAATTTTGATAGGTTAAATTTTTTATGGCTTCTTGTATCTTTTCTAATCCTGCAAATTGGACATTCACTCAAGAACCTGTATGCAACAACTATTCTTCCCAGGTTTTGTTAAACAAAGGTACTTTTTTCCAGGACTCTTCCACTGATTTACTAATACTCAAATCTTTCTATAAAGTTTTTAAAATTACAAAATTCTAAGTAATTTTATATCAAGCTTAAAAGTACATATTACAAATTTATAAAACCTTATTAATTATACTTGCCTTATTTAAATACAAACTTTTAACACAAGTGCCGCAAATGTCAGATGGGCAAAAATTCATTTCTATATTAAAACCATGATTCACGAACTATATCACAAACTTTATCAGTTCTGGCTTTTCTTCAAGTAAAGTACATTTTCTGTCCTTATTTAAGCAACGGAAGCATGTAACTTTTTGATCTAAAGGTTATACAGCTTTTTAGGAATATAAAAATTTAAAAAGAATGGTGAAACATACTTTTATAAGGGACAACATTGTATAATCCAATTTGTGTATCACAACAAAAGTATATGTTGTCTTTAGTTTTAGTTATTAGTAAAATTATTCATGGTAATTGCAGATCATATGCTTTTGTATCAGGTAATCGTATAGTAATTTTATCCAAATGATTATATCTCAAAAGATTACCAAACTTTTAAACAAAAATGAAAATATTAAGAACTTAATTTTACACAAAAAAGTGCTAAAACACAAAGATGTGAAAAATTGTCCAGTGGAAAATAAAGATTTTATGGAGAAAAGAGCATTATCAGTGTTGATCCATTGATTTGACTATTCAACAAATAAACAATGAACAAAATCAGACCATTACAGCTGGAGTGTTTAATTTCTCTGATTCGATGATTATTATATTATTATCCAATGTTATTTGATTATATTCATATGTTATATCTGATAACTATTGAGGATATATGTTAAACATAAAAAAAAGACTCAATATAATTTAAGCATATTAGTTTAATCATCTGTGTTATTTCATCATCTGCATTATTTTATCAGGTTATTTTACTGTCTGTTATTTTTTTTTAATTATCAGTTTATGTCAGTTTCTGTTTATTTCTGTGATTGTGATAAAAAAAAAACAACTGACGTAAAAAAAATCAACGATTATGATGTTAAAAAACGGTTCTATAGAAAAAATGTTTTTGCTCAGCTCAGGCATTTTACCGTAAATCAAAGCTCAGTTTTCTCAACTAGAAATCAGAAATACCTAAAATAAAGCTTCACATTATTGCAGCATGGTTAAAAGGAGCTCATTATCTTGGATAGTGTTATATTACATACACCTTCCAAGATATACTTTTCTTATTAGTGATGGTGCCAAAATTATTTTATTAATACTTAGTTTCTTGAATCATTAGTCAGTGCATCTATGTTACAGCGATTGGGGTTGCAAGTCAGGGCCTAACAACATTTAACTGTTCTGCACAGTAGCTGTAGAGCTTCAGTGTGACAAAAAGTGAAAGTTTAAGTATAAGTAAGTCAATGTGGGCACCATGCAAAATTACAGGTAGAAAAAATAGACATATTCTGCATTAATGCCTGCAAAAAAAGCACTGGAAAATTGGCAGTGCTAAAAATATTAGATATATTTATTGTAGGCGCAAATTCATCTGGGTTGAAGCAGGAGTAGAAAATGTTCATATTTTACTTAAAAATGGTAACATAAAAATTAAGTAGTTAAAATAAGACTGGTAAATGAGAGATAATGGTATGACGAATAGTTTTTGGGGACAGTGAAATAAAGTTTCATAAGTGCACCTCAAACATGTAGAACAAGAAAAAAACAAAAGAATTCAACATTGTTTTGAGTAATGTATTAAAATGCTTGAGAAAGTAAGAAGCTAATTGCATGTTAAGACATGAATAAACATATTAATGCAGTTATACATAAAGGAAGTACATGGTGGTAATGGGTTTGGCCTAAGAGATACTAAAGGAAAAGTGTGGTTCAAATATCCGGTTGTTATAAAATTGATGGTCTATAATGTGTGATTTACAAAAAGGATTAACAGAAAGAAACTACCAATTTGACAAAATAAAAGACATTGTTTTTATTAATAAAACACAGCTCGGTTATGGTTCAAAAAAAGCAAACAATCAGTGCAATAAATAAAATAAGGCAAGTTGAAAAATTTATAAAGAAAACCAAAAAAAACTTAGGACGATATTTGCTTACATAATTTGAAAATGCTAGAGATTTTTTACAGAGAAAATCTCCGTAAAAAATCTCAGCTTTAAATTCCTAAATTTAAGGTTAGTAAAAATCCTAAATTTAAGTTTAGTGGTCTGATAGATATAGAGGAATTCGGTATTACTCAAGGTAGTTAATGACATCATTTGCATAATGAGAGCTAGCAAGATAAGACCAAAAGTACTAGGTTACTAGATTTGTATATTTTATTATAATATTATATATTATAATACAAATAATTTTTATGTACCTATTTTTGTTAATGGGTGAGATACTTTTTTCCCGAGCCATTTAATGATTTGTTATAGATTGGTAGAGTGGAAGTACAAGTGTTGGAGTAGCTGAAACACTGGTTAAATAGAAACTTAAATATTTTTGGTTAATGTAGGGTCTGAAATGGTAAAATATGACTATAAAAGATGAAGCATGATCCAAGATTAAAGATCAGTCAAAATCAAGATCAGTTCGAATTCATTAAGTATAATCATCCAAGATTAAAGATCATCCAACATTAAAATCAGTCAAAATTCATAAAATTGCACCAAAAAATTGACAATATGGAGTTGTCTTCTTTTAACTTATTAATTGTTTATTAAATTTTTTGTAAATTAAATTTTTTTGAATATTTACTAAATTTATTTTCTTTATATATTAAAAGAATGAAATATTCAAAGAAAAGTTTAAAAAATCCATTAGAAGAAAATAATATTTCAAAAACATCTGACAATCTCGCTACATTGCTAATGATTGCTATTATGAGAAAAAGTGAATTATTAGAAGCGTTAGCGCACACGCCTGTTGAGCGCACACAAACGCAATCTACATTAGTCGAACAGAGAAATATATTAGATGATCCTACTCCAAATATATCATCTTCAACAATTTTGACTCCTACACCTTTTGTTGCAACTAATACATCAATATCTCGAAAAGAATCAAATAATAATTCTTTTGCAAATTGGATTATGTCTTTTGTTCCTAATAAAATTAAAAAAACAGCTAATGAAAAGATTGAAGCATTAAAATCTAAAGTTGTAGAGTTGTATAATAAGTTTTACAAAAACCCTATAGAATTTAAATTAAAGAAATCACCCGTTAAAAATGTGACAAAACAATTTACAGTTAAAAGGATAGAAAGTTACGATGCTTTATCTTTCATAAGTGCTGCTAAAAATAACGCTATTAAAGTACTAAACGAAAATAGAAATTCAATGGTTTATATAGTTCTATATTGTGAAATGGAACGTACTGATATTAAAACAGGAGAAACTATAATCACATCTGCTCCATTCAGAACGAATAATCAAGTTGTATTAGAAATAACAGATTTAGATGAGTTTTATGAAATATCAATGCAGAAAATTTTAGAATCATTATCATTATTTCAACGGGCAGGATCAGGTTAGAGATTTGTTTCTGTTGAAAAGATGGATATAAATATTATTGAGTATAATCCTATTAAAGCTAAATCATACATTCAACTTGATAAAAAGTTTAGCTACTAAAAAAGCAATAATTAATATAAAGAATAAAGATGATGAGTGTTTTAAGTGGTGTATTTCAAGAGCATTAAATCCAACAGATAATCATCCTGAAAAGAGTAGATAAAGAGCTTAAAGATCAAGCAGAAAAAATAAACTGGGGTAAAATAGAATTTCCAGTATCATTAAATCAAATTATACAATTTGAGAAGACCAATACAGATATCAGTGTCAATGTATATGATTATGAAAACTCAGAAGTTCATATTTTGCATGTATCAAAGAATAATGATCGCAAACATTTTAATAGATTTACTATTAATCTCAAATGGTGAAACTAATCATTACTGCTAAATAAAAAATTTAAGCAGATTTTTTTCATCACAAACATCTAATAAACATTGTAAAAATCACTATTCTAGAAATTGTTTGTTAGGATTTAATTCAGAAGAATCTTTATCTAATCATAAATCGTATTGTGAAACACATGATTCAGTACGTATCGAACTTCCACCACCAAATTCAACAATGCAATTTACTAATCACAATAAATCAATGAGAGTTCCGTTTGTAGTATATGCTAACTTTGAAAGTTTTATTAAACAAATTGACACTTGTGAACCAAATCCGAATGAATCTTATACTAAACAATATCAGAAACATATTCCAAGTTCATTCTGTTATTATATTAAATGTTTTGATGAAAGTTTTTATCAAAGTAAATTAGTCACATTTAATGCAAGTAGTGAAACTGATGGTGTTGCACAAATTTTTGTAGATAGCTTTGAAGATGATATCAAGAAAATTTATAATATGATTAAATTTCCAACAAAGATGATATTTACTAATGAAAACAAGCATGATTTTAATGCAGCAATATCATGTCACATTTGTGGAGAAAAACTAAATGAAGATAAAGTACGTGACCATTGTCATATTACTGGAAAATATAGATGTTAATAGATTTAATGAGACACAATTATCACTAAAAGTATCATTCTTTTCAAAATTAAACGATGAAGATATAAGTGATGATGATTACTCACTTGAACAAAATGTATGGAATGAGTTTAATTGCAAAACATTTACAGATTATCACGACTTATACAATGTTTCAGATGTGGTTTTACTAGCTGACGTCTTCAAAAATTTTAAAGATGTTTGTATGAATTGTTATAAATTAGATCCTGCTTGGTATTATACATTACCAGGATTAGCTTGGGATGCAGCATTGAAGAAAACAAAAATAAAATTAGAATTGCTAAATGATTACGATATGATACTAATGATAAAGAAAAGTATAAGAGGTGGAATTACTATGATGTCAAATAGGTTTGGAACTTCTAATAATAAGCACATGGGTGATGAGTATGATCAAAGCAAACCATCAACATTCATCCAATATTTAGATGCTGATAATTTATATGGATGGGCAATGAGTAAACCACTTCCAACACATAGTTTTAAATGGATGGATGAAAATGAAATTGAAAACTGGAAATCAATTCCATGCGTACTAGATGTAGATTTAGATTACCCTGAATATCTACATGACAAACATAACGATTATCCACTTGCACCTGAAAGATTAAATATTGATAAAGTTTGAAAATTAGTCCCTAACTTGAATAATAAGAAAAAGCATATAGTACATTATGAAAATCTAAAACTATATGAAAGATTAGGATTAAAGATTACTAAAATTCATAGAGGAATAAAGTTTGAAGAAAGAGCATTGGTAAATGAATGCATTGAACTAAATACAAACCTTAGAACTAAAGCAACTAACGATTTCGAAAAAGACTTTTTTAAACTCATGAACAATTCAGTATTTGGAAAAATAATAGAGAATGTTGAAAAAAGAGTTGATATTTGATTAGTAACAGACAGAAATGAAGCTATTAAACTAGCATCGAAACCAAACGCTGAAAGTTGAACAATACTTGATGAAAACTTAATCGCAATACATTTGAAAAGAACAAAATTACTTTATAACAAACCAATTTACTTAGGAATGTGTATATTAGATTTGAGCAAAACTCTAATGTATGAATTTCATTATGATTACATAAAGAAAAAATATGCTGATCGAGCAAAACTATTATTCACTGATACAGATTCTTTAGCATACGAATTAAAACTGAAGACTTTTATGCTGATATTTCTAAAGATGTTGAAAGCAAATTTAACACAAGTGAGTTTAACCCAAAGCACCCAGCAATTGATAATGTAGGCTTTAAAGTTGGTGTTAATAAGAAAGTAATAGGAATGTTTAAAGATGAGTCTGGAGGAGCACAAATTGAAGAATTTATAGGACTCAGATCAAAGTTGTATTCTTACAATGTACACGGAAAAGATAACAAAAAATGTAAAGGAGTAAAGAAAAATGTTGTTAAAAAGTATATAACACATGAATATTACAAAAAATGTTTATTAAGTAAAGAAAATAAGATGATGAATATGAATGTAATAAGATCACATTCACATGAAATTTACACAGAAGAGGTCAATAAAGTAGCATTAAGCGCAGAAGACGATAAAAGAGTTATTTTAGAAGATGGTATACACACATTAGCATATGGGCACTACAAGCTAAAAGTAAATAATTTATATGTCAAATAGGTCAACTAGTCAAAGAGGTCAAATAGCCCAAATAGGTCAAAGAGCTTAAATAGGTCAAAGAGCCCAAATAGGTTAATTAGGCAAAGTGTTCAAAGAGCTCAAAAATATATATAAATAAAAATGGAAAATAACAGTTATAAACTTATCAATGTTGAATGATTAATTTTACCAAATGAACCACTAACAAATTTTCAATTGATCGAAGCAGCAAAAAAACTAAAAATAAAATATTTTATAGGTGTATTTGTAGAGAGGATGAATTACCTAAAAATACACAAAGAAAAGAATGCGGAACATTAAATACAGGAGATTCAAGTACGCAGAGATTTCACTGGATTTGCTGGTATAAAGATGGAGATAAAAAACTAAGTTTTGACTCTTATGGACTACCACCTCCAGTTGAAGTTGTTAATTATTTAAAAAGTCCTGTTTATTATAATAGTGATAGAGTTCAATTTGGAAATACCTCATTCTGTGGACACTTGTGTTTATATTTTTTAAAAAAACTAGATGAAGGATGTGATTTTCAGAATATTATTAATAATCTTTGGTAATTTTTTAAAAAATCTATAGTAATTAAAAAAAAAAAATATAGTTAAAAAATTTATTCTTTATATATAAAATGCCTGTTGATAAATTCGGACGCGATACTACCTCAGCTGTAGCAGTAAATGGTTTAACAATATCTCAAGCTACTAACTTGTTCATTAGAAGAGATGGACAAAATAATGCAGCAAGTAATAATAATATGAACTCTAATAAATTAATAAATGTAGCAGAACCTACTAGCTCACATGATGCTGCTACAAAAAATTATGTTGATAATTTGAAAACACTTAATCTTAATGAATTAGGGATGATACCAAATTCAAGTTTAACGTGCCTTGGATTAAAATAATAGACTATTCCACCAAATACAGGTGCTGATGCAACAACAGTTTTTGTACAATCTTCTGGTCCTGGTATTCTCAGAAACTATGGTTAGCATTCCAAGGTTGGATCCTAATCATAATGTTCCAGGTAATGTATTTCTTAGAATATACGCAGATCATGCAATTTGCATAGCAGATTGTTCTACTTCTACAGATAGTGTTGGAGATAATAATATTCCTTTAGCCTGTGTTTTTTTATTTACACCTCTAGGTGGACCATTTTATGCAAACTCTTTACAAGGTTGTAATGTGTGTACGGCTAATGCCATAGGAGGATACTTTACACTAGATTTACCATTTACTACTAGTCTAGTAATTCAATTATACAATAAAACTAGTCAAAACGTTGCATATTGGATACAACCATTTATTACAATGACTACATCAATGCATGTATGATGCATACAATTCTCCAGTAAATACTAACTCTGTTATACAACCTTGGACACCATATGACGGACAGGGTTATACAGTATTTCAAGGATTTGATCAGAATAGTGTATGGATATACTGCTCATCTGGTTTGGAAGACTTTTTTCTTTTTTCGTGGAACTGTGTAAATATTAAATCATTTAATAATGAATCATCTGGACTATTGTATCAATCAAAAGATGCAATTTACTCTACAACTACTATCTCATTTTACAGAAATTTTACTGATTCTATGCCTAGTGTTCCTACTGGAAGAAGATTAGTAGTAACATTAAACTCTGGAGATTCACAAGTTGGATAATCTGGAAGTTTTACTGTAATAGGATATGCTTTATTTTATGCGTAGATTTCACTTGTGAAACCATTTGAGAAAATTGAAAAGTCCGAAAAATTGATTTAAAATTACAAAAATTTTTTAGCTCAGAGTTTATAGTTTGTAACCATAATATATTAATATATTATGGTTGTTATACTACCATTATTTTTATATTATTTTTTTTTGGCTCAGAAATTATGGTTAGGACAATAGGACAATTAGGACAATAGTTGAAATGAGTTAAGAATTTTATAGATAGTATAATGATTGAAATGACTTATGAGAATATAGATAATAATTAAATATAATATGAGTTTATGGTTATAGATATAGTTGAGAAATTTTGGCCCAGAACGCCCTTTTTATACTACAAAAAAAAAAAAAAAAAAAAAAAAAGGTTGCATGCGTGTGTGTGAATATACTAATATGTTTTGTACATCCCCGTTGATGTGCATGTCTATATATAGATGTTCATGGATGTCTATGCATGTGTGAATATGTATATATATATATGTATATCTGTGTGTGTGTGTGTGTGTGTGTGTGTGTGTGTGTGTGTGTGTGTGTGTGTGTGTATTTATAAGAATCACGAAGTATATAATAATTTATCTCACAATGTAAAAAAAATCTTTTTACGGTAGGAACCCTGGAAATGTTTATTAAAGAAGATTTTAAAAAGGTACTGCCGATTTAAGAGATGTGGTTGTGAAATACCGTTTTGCAATATTGGGGGTTGAATGCAGCCTACTAATTATAAGCTATCTGACAACCAAATTTTGAATTACAAGGGTTATCTACTTACACTTTGAAAAATGGTTGAGCCATTAAAACTCTATATAAATTGGGAAAACTATGCGTAATAATAATAGGAATCGGAAAACCCAACCAAATACTGAAAACTCTGCAACTACCAAAAGCACAAAGAAAAGTTCAAACTATTTACCACAAAACATCAAAACACACTGCGCACCAGAGAGACCGCCAGGTTTTTTGTCGTGGCACTCATACAAAGTCCTTATAATATGAAAGTATTATATATATACTGTTTTAGAAAATATATTTACTGAAATTGAAACGCATTGTTCTCATACTTTTTTTGATATAAATATATTAGAAAATTGTCATAAAAATTCTTAATTTTTCGCCGGATTTAACTTAAAAAAGTGTTTAAAAAAATTGTTTTTATCCCTGGAAACCACTATTAGATATTTTTTTAATGGAGGTAACATAATTTATTTTGAAAAATATATTATTTAATATGATAACTTAAAATAAAATTATAAATGTTTATAAAATAATTTGATATATATATTTAACTTAGAATTAGCTATTTGCTGCATTAATTATACTGTAATCTCATATTTGACGGACATATAAATTTGATTACCCCCTGTATTAATTAATCAAAAAAATTTCCGAGATAAAAAAATGGTATCTAATAAATTTTCAAATTGTGGAAAGTTGTGTTATTTAGGAGTTGTATTTCATTCATAAATATGAATTCTACTTGTTGCTGTTGCTGGGAAAAGTATGGAGATAGATCAAAATCATTGAAAAAAACGAATAAAAACTTAGAAGAACAAATTCAACTGTTTATCTTTCCAGGATATTCGATGAACAACGGTTGCTATCCATCAGTTGTTTGTCCTGGTTGCCGAAGAAATCTTTACAGACTCAAAAAGGGAGACTCTCCTCGTGGTGAATGGGGAGCTAAGGTTACCAAGGTATAATTAATGATTTTTAAGTTCCATTTTTTGTTCTTGTTTTTTCTTTTGTTTATTTATAATTGTACATTTATTTAGGTAGAGTGGAAAACTCTTTTGAAAAATAGCACTAGTACCGGTCTAATTCTTTCAAATGAGATAACTAATTTACTGACAACTGAGTCAAGAATATGTTCCTTTTGCTATACATTACCTGCACCTGGTTATTCTCATAACTGTAAACCTACCAGTGCTGTGGCTAATATCATTACACTATCATTTCTTCTAGGTTCTCTTCAAGCTGAACAGGTAAAAAAACTATACTTTTTTAATTTAAGTTTTATAAGTTTTTAGTTTTATTTTCAAATTTCATTTTATGAAAATTTTACTTAGGTTGCTTCTGGAATTATAAAAAGTAAAATGGCTACAGAAAGTTTGATTGACAGATCAACATTTTGTTTATCTACAGGAGGAAATCCGCTCAAAGTCACAGTTGGCACACCAGAAAACAAATCAAAAAGAATTTCTATTTAGCAGCTTTCCATTGAAATAATAAAGCAATTACAAATTGTGTTAGAACTTTCAAATAGAAAAACAAAAGAGATGCTTTCTACTTTACGCAAAGGTTTAGGAAATTTCCATTGAGCCTAATATCTTTGGTCGTCTTTCTGAATTAGAAGAATATATTTCTAATTACTACAGTGTGCAGAAGTGTGAGTTTGTTGATAGTAAAGGCCATTTTATTTTACGAGATCTTGTATATGTTCAAAACACATCAGATTTTGTACTTGGCTTGTTAAAATTACGTGGTTTAGACCCAACTTCAGCCTTTGTAAGGACTTCATTGGATGGTGGAGGCTCATTTTTTAAAGTAATCATCAATGTCTTTGATTGTCAAAAAGATAACGAGTCAGACGAGTACTTAAGTAGTGGCGTTTAACGGTCTCAATTTTTAGCTATTGTTGAAGATATTCCTGAATCTAACTATAATTTCAGGCTTGTTATAGAAAAATTAAATTTGCAAGATGTCAGTTTTTATGTTGCTTTTGACTTGAAATGTGGAAATGCGCTGTTTGATTTATCAGGACATTCTGGGAAACAAGCTTGTTTATGGTGTGAAGGAATATCTACATTAAATTTAGGGACAAAACGAACTCTTGGCAGTATTGATTATTGGTACAATAAATATTTAGAAAATAACTCTTTAAAATCATCCATGCAAGAGTTTATGAACTGCATTAATCCCTGAATTTTGTATATTACTTTGGATGCGAATACTTTAATTGAACAACTCGTTCCTCCACCTGAACTTCATTTGTTAATTAGTTTTGTTTCACTGCTTGGAAATTTTTTGTTAGATGTCTGGTCAGGATGATTGGCTAAAGTCAAAAAATGTTATTCAGCGAGAGTACCAAGGCAGAGGCTGGGATGGAAACAATTCTAATAAAATATTAGAAAATCTGGATTCTATTGAAACACAAATCTTAAAAACATTTACTTATTTGATTCCAATTGTACAGTGTTTGAGAGATTTTAGAAATGTAAAAAATTGTTGCTTTTCCACCAATTTATAAACTGGCTTCAAAGAAGCAATAACAAATTTAAAGAATTCATTTCTTTCCGCACAAGAAGTTGCAATAAATTTAAATAAACAAATAAATACAACATGGAAAGTCCACATTCTATTGTGTCATGTTCAACCTTATGTGGAACACCATAACAAAGGATTGGGTAACTTTGCTGAACAATGTGGAGAAAGTATTCATGCAAAGTTTAAACCAACATGGACAAGGTTTAAGAGGCAAAATGAGCATTCTGAATATGGTGACAGGCTATTATCAGCAGTAGTTGATTTTGGAGCAAAAAGATTTTGATTTTGTTTAAAAAATTATTTATATTAGTTTGTTTGTTTTGTGGATAGTTTGTTTCAAATTTGAGCATACATGAAATAGTTTTGAATGTGTATACTAAAACACTTAATATGTGTATCGACTCAATAGTTATTTTTAATTGAAGAAGAGTTAAATTTATCTATATCTTTAACATATTTCTCTGGAGCAAGAAGAATTGTTCATATTTTGTTGAATTATGTACAATATTTTCATAAATGTTATAAATTATTTGAATTTGTTTTGTTTGTTTATACTTTGTTTAAAATATTTGGCATTTATCTTTAAAAAATTGTTGTAACAGACATCTAAAATGTTTAAATGGGCGTAGAGCCCCTCAATTTTACCCTTTGCCTCATTTATGACCCTTAACTTTTTTTTGTTTAAAAATAAAAGTTTTTTCTATTTTTAATAAATAAGTACTTTTGAATAAAAAACTTTTTTTTTGTAATGTGCAACTAGCATACCTAAATGGGCTTATACCCCCTTGTATTTACCCTTTTGCCCCATTGATGACCTTTAGCAATTTGTTCCGATTTTAAAAATCTTTTTTTTTATTGTTTTAATACAAATACTCTTGAATAAAAAAGGTTTTATTTGAGTGCCACGACATAAAACCTGGCGGTCTCTCTGGTGCACAGTGAACACCGAACCAGTTTAATTCAATTTAAAACTCAGCTAAATTATAATTTTAAGTACGAATGCTACAATGCAAAAATTATTAAAGTTACAAATTTTGATTATTATTATTCTTAAAACTATATATACTATAGCTAATCATAACAATATCAGTTTCAATAAAATCAGTTGCATTTATAAACAGAAAGAAATTTATTCTAAAAGACTGTTTTAATAATAATGTCTATTTTAAAGATAATGTTAATTTATGTTAATCTGCATATATTTCAGAAAAAGAGAACTTAAAGAACTTGTTTTAAAATTTTTAAAAATTGTTTTAAAAGTTTTGAAACTTGTTTAAAAAATTTTGAAACTTGTTTTAAAAGTTTTGAAATGATATTAATTATAATATAATATATTATCCATTTTGTTAAATTAAAAGTTATTAACAATCATTTATTTATCACGTTTAATTTTAGCGGTTCTTAGTGACAAGACCTAATAGTCTTCTTCGAGTGTCTGCGTTCTTTGTTTTATTTATAAAATATTGTTAAAGTTTTACTCTTTTTTTCTACCTGTAATTTTATTAGTAGATAAATAAGCAACTGAAAACATGGTAGGCAAAATACAAAGACAAACTTGCAAATTATTTTTTCCGATGGTATTGCGATGATGAACAATGTTGTTAATTTAGATTTTTATTACATTTTCAAATATAAACTCTGCTTTATACATTCACCAAAAGAATTAAGTTAGCACAATATAACAGATATAACAGAACAAATCCGGATAATTGATAAGCTTTCTTGGCATGTTTGATTTAAATTAATGAAATAATGTCACTATACCCTAGGTATTTTATACTAAAATCTGAAACAAACAGATAAAATAGTTAAATTGCATGAAAAACAAATGAAACGAAGAACGCGATTGAAGACAAATGTCAACACATTCAATGAAAAACCATGAAACCAATTCACAAGACCTTTAGCATTATTTTGAAATTAGAGCTAAATAAATTTTTCCATATCAGATTTGAGTTCATCCTTGAATTGATATATTTCAGCTATTTTTGTTTCGTTACAACTTCTCCGTTGAGCAGTGATATCAGAAACTTGGCCGCCATTTTTTAAAAATAAATGCATATTTGATAAAAAATATGTTATTTATAAAAAAAAAAAAAAAAATATTTTAATAAAGTTTTTTTTATTTTTGTCTAGTATGTTAAAAATAATATAAAAATTTTTCTTTGTTTGTCACTTGACATTTGAAAAATTTTTTTAAAGATTTTTTAGTTGATAAAATATATTTTGTAAAATAATATTTATTAGCAGGTATAAAAAGTATAAAGAGGGGTCGTCCATAAATTACGTCACGCAGTTTTTGACATTTTTCGACCCCCTCCCCCCCTTCCTCCTCCCTCGTAACGCATCCGTAGCACTTTATTGACTCCCCTCCCAATATTACAGCAACAGATTTTTACCCTCTCCCCTAAAAAATATTTTTAAATATTTTTAACGGAGGGGTAGGGAGGGAGTTACAAAACTTAGCGATATTTTATAAAATTTTTTTACAAAAAATTGTATAAAACATCGCTAATTGTACAAAACATCGCTATTCTAAACATGATACGAGTTTTAAAAATCTATTCTTCTGATGTATAATACATGCAAAATGTTATATATATAATATATACATAATAACCATAGGCGTTGCAAGGTAGAAGGAGGGGGGGGGGAAGTTGTGGGTGTTGCGGTTGCCCCGGACGCCACTTTGAGGGGAGGGGGAGTGGGGCACCAAAAAGAGAAAAAAATAATAAAAATAAATGAATTCACAACTCAGATCCAGAGTCAACAACTGCTCAGTGACTAACAGTAACACAGCTGAGTTAAAGAGCAAGTTCAAGAACAAGAGCCAGTCAGCCAGAACCTGAACACCATTAACAAGCAACCAAACGGTCAAGTGTTCAAGAGGTCAAACTGTTACTGTTCATTTAATTTTTAGCGGGAAAAAAACTGACGCATTCTGAATCGGTTTTACACGTAACGTTATTCTGCATGTATTTTTAAAGTGGTCAAAGAAACACTGTTTTTCTAAAATTTAAATAGCTACAAATAAATCAAAAAAGAAAGAACATTGTTTTCAAAAAATGTTACAAATTTTAAAACAGTGATTTTTATTTATATTTCAGCTGTGTTCATCAAAATGACCGTAAAGGCATTTTTTCTAAAAGTTCAAACTTTTAAGAGAAAAAAGCTCAAACCCGAACGTTGAAATTTTGGCTTAAAGTTCGATCTTTCAAACTCGATGATGTTCGAATTAGCATTACACACTTACGTATTAGTAATACAAACTTAACTTATAATTGCGGTAAAACTTATAAGTAGTTAATACAAATGTTTCAATATAAATCAATATGAAATGTAAACATTTCAGCTAAACTAAAGTTATCAATGCAAAAGGTAGATGTTAATGTCATACTAAAACTGAGTTATACAATTTTGAGAGTTTACATATTCTTAAATGACAAAATTTCAACACTTAAATTGTTGAACAGCATTATCGTCCACGTACAAACATTAAACGTGACTAAAAGATTAAACGCGGAATTCTCGGAGTCGAACGCGTCTTCTATACATAGAATATAAATATTGTTTAAAGCAGTTAAGTCTATCAATGTATGATAAATGTAAACGAGTTCGACTCCGAGAATTCAGCCTTTAATTTACAACAATTTTAAAATCTAAAAATTATAATATTATAATATTTAAGTAGAGAAACTAATCCTAATCATCACAATATTATTTTTTGAATTCAGACATACCAAAACACAAGCTAAGTGGGGCTCAGCGTCAAAAAAAATAGAAAAATGATGAAAAAGAGGCATTAAAGTCCAAAGAATGAATTAGCAGGCTTCTATATTCAAAGAAAGTAAAAACAGATGATGCAGAAAGTGAATCGGAATCTGAAGATGACAGCGTACTGAAGCATACTGAATCAGAATCTGAAGATGAGAGCAGAGATGAAGGCAGTTATCAATTGTTTGCAGAAAATAAAGAAGACTTAATGGACCAAAGAAGTGAAGATACCCGCAATTTGGGTGGTCCGAAATGGTTGAAGATCTTCCTATTCCTGCTGTATTGTCATTTCTTGATGTAAGCTTTTAAAATTTGACCAAACAACACAGCGACCTATTATGTCGCAACATCTTAGAACTGAGATCATAGCTTGCGGATCTTATTTATCTCAAAACAAGAATGGACCTTTGGTTACAAACTCAGGAGGACGTGCAATGAACTCGGGGTAATTAAAACAATGACTTGCTTATGGTGATGAAGTGGGCCGTTCGTGGTTGTTATATTCACCAGTTAACCAAGCAGCTTATTGTTTATGTTGTTTACTAGTTCCAACTTCCAGCTCAAATTCACAATCTTCCTTTGAATCAGCTGGCGGATTCACTAACTAGAAACATACAGAAAGATTAAAAGATCACGAGAATAGTCCCTGTCACAGCAAATCATTTACTATATGGAAAGAAGCTGAACGAAGAATAATTTAAGGAAAAGGAATAGATTTAGAACTCGAAGCCTAAGTTGCATTTGAAAAGCAACATTGGCAAAATATCTTAAAAAGAAATTTTTCTTGTATTAAAGGTCTTGCTTCTCAGAACATGATTTTACGTGGTCATAAAGGAAAACTTAGTACTGCTGATGAAGGAGGCAATATCGGAAACTTTCTTGCCCTTTTGAAAACTCTTTGCTGAGTATAACCTTCTCACTGCAAATCATCTGCAGCATAAATAAAATCCAGGGTTCATCTCTTATCTGTCTCCAGACATTTAAAATGAATTCACCAACCTACTTGCTTGTACTGTTAGAGATAAGTTCCTCACCAATATCAAAAGAAGTAAATATTTTTGTACCTTACTTGATTCCACTCCTGATCTGGGACATCGAGAGCAGTTATCCAAAGTAATAAGATTTGAGGATATTTATTTTGTTACCAATAATATTGTGATCATAGAGTCATTTCTTTGATACATTGAAATCCATGCCAATGATGCAGCAACTATTGAAACTGTTATTACTGAGAAACTTGAATCGGACAACCTACCACTAAAAGATTATAGATCACAATGTTGCGACAACGCTGCTTTGATGACAGGACATATCCCTGAGCTTCAACAACGAATATGTGACCAAAATCCTCGAGCATTATTGTGTATTGTGATAACCATAATTTAAACTTGGTTGGAGTTCATGCTGCTAAAGTAGATTCTACAGTCATAACATTTTTTGGAGCAGTTGAAAGCATTTACTTGTTTTTTCTCATTCGACTCTGCGATGGGAGCAAGTGAAAAATGCTTTTAAGATCACTGTTAAACGGGAAGCAGAAACCAGGTGGAGTGCAAAAGCAGAAGCTGTTAAAGCAATTTCTGAAGGAGACACTGAATTGGTTGAACTTCTTGAAAGTCTTTCAGGTGACATAGGCCAGACGATGGATATAAGAAATGAAGCTGGAACTTTACATCAAAATATTCCAAAATTTAATTTCATTGTTTTACTTCATTTCTCGAACAACATTCTTGGAAAAGCAGACCGCGTTCAAAAATGACTACAAGATCTCACAATGAACTTTAAAGATGCAGCATCTAATATGGAATTGTTGGAAAATGATCTCAAAGAATTTTCCAACAATTCCATATTAGATGCTGCATCTTTAAAGTTCACTTGCTTTACTCAATTGCATTTTGTCACAAATGATCTCAAAGAATTTTGTGATCATTTGTGCCAAAATGCAATTGAGTATAGCAAAGGCAGATGTGTGGAATGGGGAATTGAAGTTGATAGTTGAAAAGTCAGGCGACGGCGAGTAATGCCAGGTGAAAGGGCTGAGGATAGTGGCCTTTCTGCTGAAGATGAAGTTATCAGAGTTTTGAAAATGATATTGGATTGTTTCCAACAAAAACTAACAACTCGCTTTAGACGATTAAATGATCTCAATGAAAAATTTGGATTCTTGCTCGATGTGAGAATATTGCTAAAGAGGGATGGTGATTAAAATCAAGAAAGTTTGCAGCAACATTGTTTAGATCTGGGAAACTTTTACAGTACAGATATCAGTGGAGCAGAATTATTTACTAAAATCGCAGACTGTCAGATGCTCCTTAAATCTTGTTGGCCCAATACCAACAACTCCGCTGGATTTACTTTCATTATTTTGTCACGGAGATGACGTTTCTCCGAACTTACGTATTGCATTACCAATCTTGCTCACAATTGCAGTGTCAGTAGCCAGTTGCAAACGTTGCTTCAGCAAGTTGAAGCTTATCCTTTAATATGTATGAGCTTCAATGGGGGTAACAACGTCTTGTTGATTTGGCAATTCTTAGTGTCGAAAGAGAAACTCTAAAATCAACAGACTTTGACGACATAATAGATAAATTTGTTGCAGTTAAAGCTAGAAAAATTAAATTATAATTTATAAATAGTTATTGATTATTGAATCTGATTGACCATCTGTTACTTTCAATGACTAATTCACATGTACCATAATGGATACGTAATTAGAAACATGAGTTAAATTGAGTTTGCATTATGATTAGCATTTGCATTTTTGTGATTAAAATTGTCATATACTTGGAAACATTAAGTGTTTTTTTTTAGTTCGCATGTCTGCTTTTTTTAGTTCGCATGTCTTCAGGGGGACGCCACTTTTCAGCATTGCCCTGGGCACCAGAAACCCTTGCTACGCCACTGATAATAATACATAATATATAATACATGCAAAAATAATATATTAGAAATAAAATTTTTTTACAAACCGATACGATAGCATGGTCGAGTGGATTCCGGTTCAGGTTAGTAAACCAAGGGTTTCAGATTCGCATGTCGGTATTAAATTTTTTTTTAAAATTAATTCACTAAGGTTATTTTTTTGTTGCTGCACACTTTGGTGCACCAACTAAATAAAGTTCTACACTTGGACCATTTAAAGTCAAAATGCAGAACATGCACTGCACATAGACTAATACAGCGTAACAGTCCGTTAACAGGCTGTAACTACTCCGTTAACCGAGTGTGCTTATCGACTATGTAAGATTTAGGAGAAGTTGATTTTACAATCATCATGTAGATACATCACCTGAGGGTTTTGGTTTGGTCAGATACTCTTTTAGTTAAAAGAAAGTCTTTTCTAGATTTGAAACTAAAAAAAAATAAAATGCTGCGTCACAACTTTTCAAATTTCATTAAATTTAAAAATTGTAAATTGTATGAGATCTAGATTTTTTTTGTTCTGCATTTTTATTTTTGTATACTTGGATTGAAATTTCATTAAATATTTAATAAAGGCACAAATTTTTTACTTGGTTACATATTATTAACTTACAAGCATATTATTAAATATTTTATTGTTTTACAATAAGATATTTTAATTTTATTATTAAAAGAATTTTCGGAATGTATAGACTGGTAACTACTGTGAATAAAAAGTGAAAAAAGTTAAAAAAAAAATATTTTAGTAGTTATTAATAGTATTATATAGACTGTATATTATATAGTATTATATAGACTGTATATTATATAGTATTATATAGACTGTATATTATATAGTATTATATAGACTGTATATTATATAGTATTATATAGACTGTATATTATATAGTATTATATAGACTGTATATTATATAGTATTATATAGACTGTATATTATATAGTATTATATAGACTGTGTATTATATAGTATTATATAGACTGTATATTATATAGTATTATATAGACTGTATATTATATAGTATTATATAGACTGTATATTATATAGTATTATATAGACTGTATATTATATAGTATTATATAGACTGTATATTATATAGTATTATATAGACTGTATATTAAACTGTTTGAACTGTTACATTATATTAGTAATGAACTAAAGTGTAAACAGAATATTATATTTTTACAGACTTAAATGCTTTCTTTGAATAATTGAAACTTTTTAAAGTTGTGTATATCTTAAAAAACTGTGTTTGTCTCATTTGTATTCATTTATATCCATTTATATGCTACATGTTCAAAAATAAGAGCATTTTGTCGTTTGTTTTTCAAAGTGTTTAAAGATTTGATACAAGGTATCAGATATACCTTGTATCAGGTTATAATAATCTGATACAAGTTTTACCTTAATGTTTGGGTTAAGGTTATCTAAATAAAGCTATAATATATAAAGTACCTAAGCAAGTATTGTGAATTTCAAAATAGGTACCGCAGATGTAATGACTTGCAAAATTGGTACTGCAAGTACCAATTTTGCAAAACTGTGATTTTGTGAACTTGTGACTTGCAAAACTGCTTAGTTGTATGACATTTATAAAAAAGTTTGTACTTATTTTATATATAAAATAATGCAAAAACATCTAATTTTTGGTGATGATAATGATGGTAGTTTTATTTCTGAAATTTTTTTTGCATTTTGTATATATCTTGTTTCAGAAATTATTTTTATTCACAATAGTTAATATATTTTTTTATTATCTTTATATTGGTTTTATTTATATCATTTCAAGATATTTTTATTTTACCTTCATGAAAAAAATATGTATTCAAATAATAAAATAATTTATTTCTATTAATTTTGATAAATATTACCTAAATTAAAAAAAACAATAAGATGACACCTTTCCTTATGTTATGCTTTCTGATTATTTTGAATAAATTAAGGTGTAGATGTATATAGTATTTCTATTTATTTGAGGTTAAGTTTTAATGTTGGTTAAAGACCAAGTTAAACTCAAGGTTAGTTATTCAATCCACAACAAAATATCTAAAGCTAGGTTGGACAGTGTGTGAAAATTTATGAATTGAAATTTACAAATTGAATGAAAATAGAGAATGTATGATAAATTGGTAGGAGAGTAGTAATTTTTTATTAATGTTTTTTAGGAATTGACAGGCTTAAATTGACAACCTACCTTCCTGCAACAAGGTTAAATCAACTTCTAACTAACAGCAAATTTGAAATAATTATCATGGCAGCACGTTCTAAGAAGAACTTGCCTTTTGTTTTGTTTACAAATTAAATTACCTATATTTCTTAATATCTTTCAAATATTTTTGGAGATTATTTAATGCTGGTTTTTTACCGAATTTTAAGTTTAAAAAATTATTTCACACATAGAATTTTAGTTTTTTATCAATTGATTTTTATTCAGGTTCATTTTTATTCATTATAATTATTCATTATAATACTCATTTTTAATCATTATAATAGTAGTGTCCAATTTTTGTAATAATTTTCCTGCAAATATTAATTTAATATTATGTTATCAGTGTGAGAGTATAATCCCAAGATATAATTAAAAAATGGTATAAACAGGGCCGCTGAGAGCTTTCAAGATATCCTTGTTGCAAGTAGGCGCCTTCATAAGCATGCATATTTTTGAATTAAAAGCAAGTAAAATTATACAAGTTAATGACTGTTTTTTATTCTAATACTGTTAAGTTACATCAATATTTTTAAGAAAATCTAGATATAATCTGGATTAAATAAAACTTATGAAATACATTCACTGATTAAGAATAATAAACAGATTATTTATATTTGATATTAAAAACAATCTTTTTTAGCTTTTTTACTAGCAAAAATTATTATTTTTATTATAACGTCATCATACAACAGAGTTGCATCCAATTCTTAAATCTCTAGTTTTATAGTGGCCCTATAATCATTTACTTAAATCAATTTTAGTTTATCTAAAAATCTTTCACCTTCTGCGACAGATACTTGCGTAAAAACGAAGACTACTTTAAACTATTAAGATGCGAAATATCTTCCAAAAAGTTGTCTGATATATATAGGGCTGCAGCTGAAAGCAAAATGATGAAAGACAAAAATAAATGCAAATTATACATGAAAAGTTTAATATTGATGAAGCAAAGCAGCACCAGGCTTTCATATGCTGACGATTAACATGGCTGCAGTCGAAAATATACTTTAAAAATAGGTATTAGCATCATAATAATTTTACTGCGTACCGATAGCAACCACTGCCAGAAAACTTTTGATATCAATTGTACAACTAAAATTTTATAGTTACTTTTACATGGTTTCCACTCACTAGTTTGAAAACATGCGCAACGAGCAAAGTAAAGTCAGGAAAAGTTGAAATCCAATCAGGAAAAGATTTTTTTGAATTTTCTTTGAGACATAAATGTCAAAATCTATATACATTTCAAACAAAGAAAAGTCAACGCGCAATTGTGCGCAGCAAATATCACAAACTATTCAGCAAACAAAAAAAGATATCTCTAAATCCCATTACATTTGGGTTGGTAATAGCCAAATCTAGGCGGAAAAAACTTCATTTGAAACAAGTAAAAGGATAAAATAATTTTTATTTTAAAGTATATTCACATTTGATTATTATTTTTGTTTTAGTAAAACAATTCGTTTGTAAATGCAATTAAGAGGAGTTATCCATAAAGTACGTCACCCTAAATTTGTCAATTTTTAACCTCTTCCCTCCTGTCACGAAAAATCACTTCTACATGCACCCCTTCTCTCTAAACTGTGATAGCAGTTTTTGAGTCAAAAATAATTTGAAATATTTAAATGTAAATGCATTTGAAGCATTTTAAAAATTCAACCTAATGAAAATACACATAAACTTAAGAAGTGTATGTAAAATATTTTCTTATTTGAACGACTCAATAAGTATTAATATAGTTGTCATACTATAGTAATTTTTTAAAGTTGCTCTTGCTATTTGCGGAAAAACTTGTTATCAATTTGATAACTTATTATCGATTTGATAACTTTCGAAAATTTTAAGAAAAATGACTCAGGAAGAAATACCTTTGTTAATTATTTTAAATGAATGAGTTCAATACTTTTGTAAATCTTTTGATACATAATTCTAAAAAATCTTACTCTTTATAACAGATATAAAAGAATCCGCGATAAAAAATTGCTTTGGAACGTAAGTGATGTAACATAACTTAAATATATAGTATCAAGAAGATAAGTTTATTTTACTTAGCCAGTCACCTCTAATGAATTTTTATATAATTTTTTAATTGGTATAGAATTTTATTAAACATCTTGTGAAAATTTCCAATACTACCCGCATTATGATTCGCAGAAATCTGACCTAAAGGAAACTATTTTTTTTATCTTGTTTTCTGTGTAACGTAAGTGAAGTGGCATTTTTGGAAATAAGTTTGCCCTCTTTTGGCTAGACTCAAAATTTTTTAGCTTGTTTTATTCTTGAAACAAACAGCTTTTATACAAAATATTTACAAATTTAATATACAGTTAAAGTTGGCAAATATTTATTAAAGTTGTTGCTCGTGTAACGTAAGTTAAAAATGGAATTGCCCATATACATATTGTATAATAGTATATATATGCAATTCCATTTTCAAGATTATTAAATAAGTTTAATCGATTTGCAACATTGAAATTTTATATAATTATTTACAATTACTAATTATTAAACTGTATATATATATATATATATATATATATATATATATATATATATATATATATATATTTTTTATTATTATTAAAATAATTTTAATAAAAAAAAAAAATACATTTAAAAACATCTTTTATGATAAATTACTCATTTTTGGCAGATGTTAAATGCATCCGGCTACTGTCTAGCGGAAGGCTTCCTAGGAAAAAAATAAGGCGTAAACAGATTTTGTCTGTTGACCAGCCTCCTACCCCTACTTTATCTATGAGGCTGGCGTAGATTTATTTATAATACATTGTTTCCAGTTTAGGATGTTGAACGCTGGATCTTCTTTATTAAATGCATGGGTTTTGATTGTGTTTCTGTTTTTATGACTAGGCAACTCATTCTATTATCTCCTAATGAGGATATATCTTTAAAACTAAGTTTTATTTTTCTGAGGCCGACTGGTAGTCAGGTTCCCAAATTCTGTAGTAGCTCTCCGAGAGGCTGATTCTATTAACAGCTGTAAAATATCAGATTGCTAACAGTACTATGTTGCGCATGGATTGTGTGCTGTTTGTAATTTTGGTGTGCGTTGTCGAGGCCACATTTGGAGCCCTTTGTTACGGCTTAGGATTTAGTAGTAGTAATAAGGGAACTGATTGGGTTAATAAATAGTGTGCTGAGTACTATCTGTGCTTTGAGTAAAGTTCTTTGACAAACTTAATAACTAAAGTACCAACAACTATAAAACACAAAAAACCGTCGTTGTCACCAAGTTCTCTAAATTTATCATTCACAAACATTCGTTGTCTAACAAGTAACTTTTCTTTTGTTGAGTCTTACCTGTGGCAAAGTTTACAAAACCTATTTGCTCTTTCTGAGACTAATTTGAGTTTGGCTGTCTCGTTTTGTGATCTTAATGTTGCTTATATACTTTTAATTCTTATGGACTCCAAAAGTCACATGCTTGGCCTGGGCATCTACATTTGTAAGAATTCACCCATTTGTGAGGAAACTAGTTTTGATTCTGCAGACTATTCTTTAATTTAATTTTGTTTGACACCACTTCACTATACTGCCTTTCTTGTTCTATATCTCTCTCCTTCATCACAAGACAAGACTGCATTCTGTTATTTCTGATCAAATTGACCAAGCTGTTTCTCTTTATCCTATAGCTAATATCGTTGTTGTTGGTGATTTTAATACTCATCACACTAAATGACTTCTAGTGTCTGCGACTTTGCAGAAACTAGACCCACAACTTTTGCCTTTCCTAATCTCTAAAATAAATAGTCAACTTTCCATATAGCTTATCGTACAATACCAATCATTTACCTTCTCTACCCAATTTATGTCTTGTTTCTAATCCTAGTAAGTACTCAGTTTCTCCAAAAAGTTTAAAAAAAAATCTTTTTTGAGCTGTTTACTAAAAATGTAACAATATATATTCTAAAATAAAAGTTTTTACATTTCATGGTTATTTACTAATAGTACGAGCACTAATTTAAAGTATTTAATTTTTTGAAAAGATTTATGGTTTGATTAACACAATAACATACTATTCTTCTATACATTTGATCAAAACTTGCTTTTATTCATTGCACTGTTATTGTCAATAAATTTGGTTTTGCCAAATCATCATTTTGTTTCGACCAATGGCAACTGGTTTACTAAATTGGAACTGCTCTTTTTTAAAAACAAACAAACAGTAAACTCAATAAATTCAATCAAAAATTATTTTTATTTTCACAGAGACAAAGTAAGCAATTTATTAAAAAAACTTAACTTGTTATACAAAAGCTTCAGGTATTTTGACTTTTATTTTAATTAAAATCTCCAATATCACTATAGTATTAATTTTGCAGTAAATGGTTGTAACTATTTATTTTTTAAGTTGTGTTTGAACTATATCTTCAACACTTTTATTTTATAACTGATTAATTAAGGAAAAATTTATAGTTCCGATCAAGCAAACTTTGCACTATTTTGATTTATCTGAGAGTTATACAATAAATCGTTTAATCTGCAACAATATAGTTCACCCATTGCAATCAAAATAGTGTGAACGTAAAGTTAAATCACTTTAAAAAGATTACGCAAAAATCTTTAAGTTGATGGCGCACGTGCATTTTTTATGGGATATCTTGTAAAAATGTATAAAATAAGACATTTTACTAGAAAAATGCAAAGTATAGTCATGAGGCATTTTATTTCCAACATAAATGCAAGTATTCTAAATAGGGTGCATTTCCAAATTTGATAATTCTCGCCTATATTGTTACATATGTATAAATAAAAACATCAATTGAACTTGCCTCAAAAAACATTCAATATTTCATTGCATTCAATCAAATGTTTATTAATAAATGCGATATTGCATTCATTGAATGATTACAATTGGATAGCTGATCGATAATTAGTTGTTGATTGGTTTGATGATTAATTGACGATTGGTTAGTTGATTAATGATTGATTGTCAATTGGTTAGTTGATTGATGATTGATTGATGATTAGTTACTAAGTTTAAATTTGTAAAGTTTTAAAAATCTCTTGATGTAAAAGTGGTTCGAATCGGAAAGCATCTTTGACCATTTAAGCATCATTGGTAAAAATAGAAGCGTGAATTTCCTGGTTAAATGCTATTCCGCGGTGCGCTGTGAAAAGGCTGTATGATTAGAATTGTGCTGTGTGATAAGATTGCATGTTTAGAATTGTGCTCTATGGTAAGACCGTATGTTTAGAATTTGTTGTTGACATAGAATCATAAACAAATTCTAAACATTATATAAATGCATAAGGAATATTTAACTTCATTGTTGCAGTTGCAAATCTAATACTATTATTATCAATATTAGATCATTGAAGTTGCGTTAAGTGAAATAGAAAGTGTTTATGAAAACATATGTTATTTTATTCATCGTTCATATTAGTTTATTCATCGTGCTGAATAAACGTCAAAATAATACAAATAAAAAACAAGGCTTGTAATAATAACAAACAAAACGAGGTTTCGCAAATTTGTCAAAAACAGGTTTCCCCATCATAACATAAAATATATATTTTTAAAGACCTTTGTACTAGTTTGCGGACATGGTTTTATTGTCAAGAGAGTTCCAAAACAAGGTGGCTTTATAAAACATATTAATGCGATCCTTAATAATTAACGCCCATGGGTTGTAATATCAAATTATTTCCACATAAAATTTGAAAAAGCAAGTTCTTTCTTAAAACTAATCTCTTCACAAATTTAGAGTTAAAATTATGAATATTCAAAATTTAAAAAAAATATTATATTATAAATATAACCTAAATTTAAAATAAAAAAGGAATTTAAAAACTTTTACTATTTATTCACTAAATATTAGATTTATTCTTTTTTAGATTTTTAGATTCACCAGTTTATTAAAAGAAAAATCAAATCTCTTACGCACTAAGTGACATGCTCATGAGTGTGTGTGTGAGAGAGAGAGAGAGAGAGAGAGAGAGAGAGAGAGAGAGAGAGAGAGAGAGAGAGAGAGAGAGAGAAATATAAACGGACAAAAAATTATTCGTAATAAACCAATATATTTATTACAAAATAACTCGGTAAATAACCAATCAAAATAACCAACTGTCAATAAAAAAATAATAATAATAAAATAAATAATTAAACTGACAGTAAAATTAAATAGATAAGTTTATAGCATAATGTAATGTTTGTTTATTAAGTGAGGAACTTTCTCATTTAATGTGGAGAGCTTCTTCTATCTTTAATTTGTGTTTGATTGGGGCATTATCCAAAATCTCAAAAGAATCACAGTTAGCCAAATTTTTGCAATTAAGAGATAAATTTAAGTGTTTAAATATATGAGATTGTTTATCACTTTTAAGGTGCTCATTTATTTTAGTTGCTAAGTGTCTGGAGGTTTTTCCAATATAACTGGCATTACAGCCAGTGCAAGAAAATTTATAGACAACATGAGATTTAAGCAGTTTAGCAAGTGACTCTTTTAAGCAAAACAATCTTGTATTTTATTAGTAGTGAAAATTAATTTTATTAGAACATCCTTGCAATATTTATGAACATTTTTTGAAACTTTCATTTTAGTGTAATTAGAGTACATTCCAATGTATGGAAGCTTAAAATATCTTATATTTAAGGTATTGACAATGTTAGAAACAGATGGGTTCATTTTCTTATCAATATAGGATTTAATTTCGTAGCCAATAATTTTTTGTGGAAATTTATTATTTTGTAAAACTAATGACAGGTTCTTAATATCTTTATCAAAACCAACCCAAGAATTATTAATTTTAAATGTACGATTAATCAAACAACGAACAAAATCAAATTTGTAGCAAGAGGGAATAAAACTAAAAAATTTTTGTAAAAGACCTGTATATGTTTTTTTGTGATAAACTGAAGTCGAAAACGAATTGGATTTTTCAACAAGTACATCTAAAAAGCAATCTGGTTATCTTGTTCTTTTTCCATAGTAAATTTCAAATTTTTATGTTGTTTATTGAGGTGTTTGAAAAATTCTTGAGCTTCATATTCAGAATTAAAAATAGCAATTATGTCATCCACATACCGTTTATAAAAAAAATGGTGCTGTAAAGTAGCAGTTATTGACCGATGTTTGTTTATGATAATATTAGCTAAGATGGGCGCTAAAGGAAATTATGTTCCCTCACAAAAATAGCAGTTATTCTTTTTTATACCAAAATGTTATTCAAAATATCTATCCTCATATACATTAGAACATGATGAACTCGATTTACTAATTGCTTTGCCACCAACGTTTATAAAAAAGACGGATGTATTCGATATATATATATATATATATATATATATATATATATATATATATATATATATATATATATATATATATATATGTGTATTTATATATATATATATATATATATATATGTATGTAAATATATATATACATATATACATGTATATATATAAATATATATATATATATATATATATATTATATATATATGTTATATATATATATATATTATATATATATATATATATATATATATATATATATATATATATATATATATATATATATATATATATATATATATATATATATATATGTATATATATATATATATATGTATATATATATATAAATATAATAAAAATGTATATTTAAAAATCCTTCAATGCATTTGTATATAAGAATGATACAGAATTATGTAAAGAAGTATGGAAATTAAAAGAAAAAAACTATACATCTTTAGTCAAATGGAAGATTGTTAAACAATGCAAACCATACAACCCAGCATCAAAAGTTTGCAACCTCTTTTTGAACAAGAAGTTTCAAATTTTGCTTTATAAAAAAAACCCTACTTAACACTGTAGAAAACCTATTTAACACAAGGAGTAAAATAATCTTGAAGTGTAGGCACAAAAATAAATTCCTTTTTCCTCATTTGATACCGCAGATTGATCCTGGTTGGTTCACGCCACGTTTACGCCACGTTATACTTTTAAGACCTACAACATTTTGTTTCCATGGAATAATTAGAACTCATGCTACCGTAATTCTAATTGTAATTTTAACGTTTAGTTTTTAGTTTTGTAGTATATGGCTGATGGTTGCCGTTAGGCATGAAACTTAAAGTTCCATAACAAAAGTTTTTCCTTTTTCGTTTTTAATTTTATATATATATATATATATATATATATAATATATATATATATATATATATATATATATATATATATATATATATATATATATATATATATATATATATATATATTATAATACGATGATTATTTAAAAACAGTCATTATTTCATAAGAAAAGTTTAAAAAAAAAATTCATAATAAAAAAATTTAGTAAAAATGCATATTTTTAGTTTTAAGTTTATAAATATCATTTTTTAGGCAGTGAAATCTAAAATGATAATTTTTTTTATAAAATGATGATTATTTTTGAAGCTTTTAAATAATTTTGCTTCTTTTGAGACCCAACATGTATACTTTTGAAGAACTATTTTGATAATATTAGGGACCTATTTGATGTTTAAGGGTATGTGGCAACCCTAAAAATATTTTTTAAATCCAGTATTGATTTATTATATAGAACACATATAATAAATTATTTAGAGGGTGTAAGCAGAGATTTAAAAAAAAAGTTTTTTCTTAGTACCACTCTACTATATATATATATAGTTATATATATATATAAATATATATATCTATATATATATATATATATATATATATATACATATATATGTACATATATATGTACATATACATATATATATATATATAACATATACATATATATATATATATATATATATATATATATATATATATATATATATATATATATATATATATATATATATATATATATATATATATATATATATATATATATAATATATACAATATGCTTTAAATAATTGAATAGCTTGTTAAAAGGATAAAAAAATTCTTAAAAATTTAAAAAAGAGCTGTGCATTATTTACTTTTCCGCATAATACTTAAATTTGATCACTAAATTTAAAACAATCAATTGTAATACCAAGTAGCTTAACTTTTTCTATTTATCACAAACACAAAGTGTTATTGCTGCAAATTACAGGGTTTCGAGCTCATAGAGAAGCTTTTAGAGAAATAGAGAGCTTCATAGAGAGCTTATAGAGAAACTTTTGGCAGAAACTTAAGAATTCTAATAAAAAATCATCATAAGAATATTGAATCAAAAATTAAAAACCAGAATTTTTTAAGACAATTTATAAGTTTTATAAAAAAAATCCTGTAAAAAAAACTATTAAATGCATATTTACATGTAGTCAAATTTCAAGTACAAGTTGTATAGTAAACAAGAAGTTGCAAGTTCTTATGATTTTTTTAAATGCTTCAGACATTTGGAAAGCGTTTTTATTTAAGTTTGTTATTAATCTCCTTAGTGTTTCTTTGAAACGCTAATTCAAGAATGACTGCAAAAACAAAAACTGATTTTGACCTTGATGTTTCTTTAGATGGTCTGAGCTCAAGGTTAAATAGAGTTTATGACATTATGTTAAATATGTTAAATAGAATTTATGAAATTATGAAGTCTGTTACCAACAAACTAATTAATTCAGTATTTATGGGTGCTACCATAGTTATACCTTTTTAAATCATTTAGAGTATAGTTGCATTGTGGGTAAGGTTGCACCAAATCATAAACTTACATTAAATAATGAAATATTCAGTAATATTGGCAGTGCAATAGATATAGCAACAGAACTTAATGCTCTTCTTATTACGATTCACAGTTATCCTGCAGTAACGTGACCAATGACTCTTCTTTGTATTCGTTCCTTAACAGCAAATAAAAGCACTTATGCGTTCTATGACCAAAATTATGAAGACATCTAAATTTTGGTATATGTATCCAATGACTGAGCAAACATTCTTAAGTAGTTTTTCAGTGGTATTTTGAGCGGTCAACTAAGATTGTGCTCATCGGTTACTTAGTGGACCATTAGTGGCAGCCGCCAAAAGTGGCTAGCCACAATGTCACATGTTGGATTATTGCTTGGTAAAGTTTCACATAACCAATATCCGCGAAAGTTCTCCAACTTGCTCTCATTAAAACATATTGTAAACCTTGTACGTTTGGTTTACATTTGTAAAACCTTTTAATCTGTTGTTTTGTTGATTCTAGGTATACTCTGGGGTCTGGATTCTAGTTATAGAAGGCTAAAAAAAATTAATTTATTATTTTAGAATAAAAAGATCTTTTTTACTTTCTTCTTTATTCAAATTTCTAGTTAAATTTTTTTTTAATGCATTTGTTTACTTATTAAGCGTTTACCTGTATTTTGTTTAATATTTATGCGGGAAATTTTCATAAGTAATAAATTTTTATTGCTTTTTTAGGCCTACTCTGAGGTCGTGCAACTCTTTATAAAAATACTTTAAATGTCTACTGCTTTAGCAGTAGATCTTTAAGCTCTGCGTTCGATACGCATGTAGATACGTATCGAACGCATATTTACCCTTTCTGTATTGACAGTAAGTGGATATTTCAAAATCGAGAAAGCGATTTTTCCCTTTCTAAATTCTGTAAAACAATTAGCAAAGAAACTTTTCATTTTTTTGATTGCAGCTAAAATATAACGATAATAATAATGACAATTTTTTCTTATTGAAGTTTTTTAAATGGAAAAAATGAGTTAAATTTTCAATGCTAACATCTTGAATAAACATAGATAGTTGACTTTCGAAAAAAACTACGTATTATTAAAGCGAATGTCCAGGATGGCAACATCCTTGAGCTTTTTAATGAAATTAAGACGAATCGGATTATATCTAAAAAAAAATAGAATTTTTTAAATTTATTATTATTGTTTAAATCCCAATATTTAAAAGTTTTTGACGAATAAAAAATTTTAATATGTTCAATACATTAAATGAAACGTATATAGACATGTTCAAAAAATAAATCTTTATCTCAGTGGGCACGGTAAATTTTTAAACTTTTTTTGGACAATTTTATTTGGTTTAAAACTAATAAAAACTTCCAAAGAAAATTTAAAAAATGCACTGCGCCCGCTGTGATGAAATCTTAATCCGTAAAGGTTTTCCACGTTTCATTATTTCTCAAGAAGCAGTAATACTAGCTCCTGTTAGACTGTTTGAAGACTGTATCGATTTATTGAATGTCAAGCATAAATGTTGCACATTTCCAAATAAGTCTATTATTTTATCAATTTTAATCAATTTTAACAAAGAGTAGAGTGTTTTGTTAAAAAGTCCGTACAAGATTTGACATAAAATTAATCGACAAACTTTTTTTTGATGTTAGCCAGTGGTAACATAGTTGGTAACATAGTAGTACTTGGAATGGCATGATACTTATTTATCCATTCGGATAAAAAGCGCAATTTTTATCTTTTTTTAAAACTAAAGCCTGTGTTTGTTTGAGCTTTGGCAAACTACTTATAATACAAACTGTACTTTATTTATTTCAAATATAATTTATATAATTTAAGAGTATTCTTTTATCGCATTAAAATTTTTTTGAGAAATTATTTTAACTTTGATAAATTTAACTTTTCATTTGTTTCAATAAAACTAAAGTAGGGTATATTAGGGTAGATTACTATGAATACCTTAAGCGAAAGTTGCTATAATATTAGAAAAGTTTGGTGTTAATCTTAGCAGTTTTCTGCGACAAGACGTAATGGTCCTCTTTGAGTTTCCATATTCTTTAGTTATTATTTTTAATGATATGTTCATATGCATTTTTTGTTTCCTTTTTATATATCGTATAAAGATAAACAATAAATGTAAAATAAAGAATAAAAAGATAAAAAAATAAATAAGTGCAAGAGCAAACTTGACGTAGAAAAGTATTTTTTGCCACAAACTTACGTCACTGTGCAAAATTTATTTTTGCTTTACTTTTAAATTAACGTTATAAAGCTAAGACCACGTATATAGTTTTTAATGGTTTAAGGTTTGAATGGATTTTTCATGCCATTTACACTGGATAAACTGACATCTGTAAGATGCACTATTTGAATCGGGGACGGACGGACAGAATCATTGGGCATACATGTAAAGACATATATATATATATATATATATATATATATATATATATATATATATATATATATATATATATATATATACATATATATATATATATATATATATATATATATATATATATATATATATATATACATAGTTGTACGTCATACATAATTTATATATAGTTGTACGTTAGCACATAGTTGCATGATATAATTGTAAAAGAAAAAAATGTTTCCATCATCTGCATTACATAATTAAGTAGTTTCATAACCGATGGGTTTTATAACTAACTGATACCAACTAAATATTTCAGTAAACCGAAATTTGTTTGTTGCGATCCTCGTTATTATGCTAAAATCTCAGGGTTCTGGCATTTTTTAGCAACCAATAAACTCAGTATTGAGAGTTGAATTCCCGAGAATTTAAAAAGTTAGTTTAATTTTTTTTTCTGGTAACATTATTATTGCATAATAATTCGTTTACAATGAACATTTTTACAATGTAACGATTAAAAAACACTGATTCAAATTGAGTGTTACATAAATATAAAAAGCAATGGGTATATCATGGAAAGCCGCAATATTAGAGTATGTTACTCTAAGTTCTCTAGTTCATACGAAAGTGTATATGCACTTTGTTATCATCTTGATAAACTGTTTAAAGTTGTCATTAACTTGAAGCTTAACAAAATAAAAAAATACTAACAACAGCCCTAAGCAAGAAATCGCAAAATTGAGTAAATATTATAAGATTTCTTGTAAATAAAAGACGCGTTTTTCTTATGAACGCGATAAAGCATTATTAAAATAATGAAAGAAAAAGTAAAAGGAATCGACATCATGTTACATAATGTAAACAAAAAATCAACTATCTTGAAATTTAATTGAAAAGTAAGAAATATTTTTATTACGATTATTGATATGAAAATTTTTATTTTTATTAAATCATTGTTGCTTTTTTTACAGTATTTGTTTTTATGGTAGGTTGTTACATTTCATGGTAGATTGTTACATTGTGTCAGTTTATAAATGTACCTATAAACCTACTGTAAACCATACTGTAAACCATACTGTAAACCATAACATACTTATAAAAAAACTTGAATATTATGGAGTAAAAAATAATAACTTACTTTGGTTCAAAAGCTATTTGACCAATAGAATGCAATTCATCCAATATGCGCAAAAACAAACAATTCCATATGCTGTAACTTGTGGTGTCCCCCAGGGCTCTATTTTAGGACCCTTATTATTCTTAGTATATATAAATGATTTAAATCTAGCAACACACTTCTTAAACTGTATTTTTTTTGCAGATGACTCCAATCTTTTTTATTCTCACAGAGATATTAAAACACTTTTTGAAACAGCTAACGAAGAGTTGGGTAAGGTTAATGAATGGTTTATAAGTAATAAACTGTCTCTAAATGTGGAGAAAACCAAATTTATTTTATTTCATAAAGTAAATAAATTAGAAAATATTCCAATTAAACTCCCAAATCTAATAATCAATAACGCTAATATTAAAAGAGAAACTTCAGTTAACTTTTTAAGCGTAATATTAGATGAACATTTACGTTGGAGTGATCATATAAAAAGCATTGAGAAAAAGTTATCAAAAAATATTGCCATGATATATAGGGCTAAACCATTTCTAAATAATAAATCTTTAAAAAGTTTATATTTTTCTTTCATTCATTGTCATTTGATTTATTGTAATATTGCATGGGCAAGTACAAATCATACAAAATTAAAAAAATTGTACAGTAAACAAAAACATGCCTGCAGAATATTATTTGGAGCTGATAAAATTGTACCATGCGAGCCTCTTCTGCGTATACTGGGCGCATTAAATGTTTATAAAATAAACTTACATCAAGTTTTAATGTTTATGTATAAAACAAAAATGGGACTATCTCCTAAAATATTTCAGTCCTATTTTGAAAAAGTAGAGCATAAATATCCGACAAAATTTTCAAATAATAACTACGTTGTCCCTAAATATAATTCAAAACAAATTACATATTCAATTCAATATCGTGGACCCTATTTGTGGAAAAAGTTTCATAATATTGCAAATACGGAAAAAGTTAGTATACATCAGTTTAAAAAAGAATCGAAACAGGTGTTATTACATATGGATTTTAATATATCCGATTTTAAATGCCTCTTTTAAACTAAAAATCATTTATGTAAAATATGTATCAGAATTTATCAATTTATCAATTTTTGTTTGTTAGTTTTTTCATTATTTGAGTTATGGTGTTTCCTCTAATCTTAAAAGTTATTGGTGAAATCTTAGTTTTTCAACATTTTACTTAACTATTAATGAGTTGTTATTTATTTTACTTTTAATTAAATTGGTTAGAAATATACATACATAAAACGGTTTTTTTAAAATTAAGTACTCATTTATTTTGAATTTTTTGTTCTTTACTTAAATATTACTTTATTACAAATTGTTATAAATTTTATTTTCATATTCTTCAACAAATACTTTGTATAATATACGTATATAGTGTGGCTCTTGAAAATACGTGCTCTTTAATTAATTAATTTATTTTTTGTTTTTCTTTTTTACTTTTCTTTCAGTTTTTCTTGTTTACAAGATTATTACTCTTAACATGAATATTGTTCTTGAAGTATTTCTTAAACTAATTGTTATTTATTTTTATATTTATAATTTTTAATAAATAGTTTGTAAAGTATAAATATATTATCCGGCTATTGTAACTACGTACGATTGGGGCTCGGTGATAAGACAAAATGTCTTCTACTTGCCCCGCCAGTTTTTTTTATTTATAAACCTTGTAAATTTTAAAAGTTATTAAACGGCTAAAAAAAAAAAAAAAAAAAAAAAAAAAAAAAAAAAAAAAAATGTTTGTAATTTTCCTGTCGTGCATAATAATCAATTGCGTTGAGATTATTATTGATTTTTTATTATATATTTATCTTGTAATTTTTATAATTAATAATTTATCATCATTATTTTGATGATTTTTATTGGTATTATTAATACTATTTCATGGTATTTACTTAAGATTAGTTTTTAACTATTTGTAAATGACCTCATTTAATACTTTTATCGAAGGACCTTTTATCGAAAATAAACTGATTGATTGATATTGAATGCGGCTTTAATGTATCGTATATACAAACATCGAACAGATGTTAGTGGACTTCAGTACCTTGCTTTCATGAAAAAAACAACAACAACAACAATAAAAAACAGTGTATATATGTACAGTTGATGATTTCAGCTCTGTCAATAACAAACTATAGTTTGTTATTTATAAGTGAATGCTAAGAGAAATGTAAATTTTGAAATGCGGTAGAGAACGGGCGTGTTTTTAAAAATTGGTAAAAGTTTTAAAAATTTAAAAAACTTTTGAATAATAATCACCATGTCACCAATCACCATATCACCATGCCAATAATCACCATTAAACCAGAGAGTTTAAGGTTTAAAAAAATGTTTTAAACAATAAACACTATGGTTAATGAATGAATGTTAATTGTTTGCTCTTGCATTTTATTTTAAATTTTAAATTTTTTTATTTTACATTTATTGTTTATCTTTATATACGATATATAAAAAAGAAAAAAAAAAAAGTGCATATGAGTATATAGTAAGTAACATTTATATTACATTTCAGTCTTTATTATTTCATAATTGTTGTTGAACACAACAATTTACATGCACATTTATTGGTTATAAAAACATGTATATACAAAATAATTTTGATAAAATCAACTTTTTAACGATTTGATGATTTTAATTATCTTCATAGATTGCATCACCATCCATTGCAAGACCATGTTAAAAGTGCTGTTTCAAATAAAAAACATTCCGGAGGATTAGAAAAAAAGTATTTCTGTTGATTTTGATTTAAGAACTTAGAGTACTAAGGAGATCTTCAGAAAAAAAGCAACTCGAAGTATCGCTTTCAGAAAATGAAACAAAACAAGTTTGCCATTCTCCAGATTTCCTGATAAATCCCTTTAGATAAGTGACTTCAAATCTGTCTCGAAGTCCCTTTAAACTTAAAGATGGAGGTGCAAATTTTAAAAAAATGTCTAATAAACGTAGGTTTACTTAAATATCTTTATCAGATTCAAATGAGAATACTTTATTTGTTGTTTTCTTTTGATGTTTCACAGTTCCAGTATGTTTCCTTGATGGAAACTAGGTCAATCAGAAAAAACCAAGCCTTCATATTGGAAAAACTTTTTAAACTTATAGATGGTGACATACACTTTACTCGTGAAAGTTCTGAAGATTTAAAAAGATTAAGTTCAATTTTCGAATTTGATGAGAAAGAAATGAAATTAGAGGAAAAAGGGTATATGAAAATAAAGGTAAAAAAAATTTAAATAGTACAATAAATCTTTGCACTACAAGCCATTACTCTTTCTTGATTTTGAAAATTTCAACAACTTTTTTTATTTTAAAAATTTCACACTGTTGTTGAAATTTTGAAAAATAGAATGCTTGTTTTGTTTTTTAATTTATAGAAATTACAGTTTAAGTCAATTGGTGGCAGGAATGTTCGAAGTTCAATCAAGAATGTTTTAGACGCATTGTTTACAAGATTTTGGTGCAACAGTTCAGCAAAGATGACTTAAAAGGCAAGCGTGCTTTTGTGAAGACAAATCATTACAAATGTCTTATACAATACTGCTCAAAAATTCAGTACACATTAGAAAAAAAAATTTTCTTTTTTTCTTTAAAAATTAAAGTAAAAAACAAGAAATGAAAGGATTTTTAAAAAATGAAATATATTTATTTGACTTTTTTAATTACATTAAGAAAAAAACAAACAAAAAAAAGTGTCTATCACTAAATATCTTTAATCAAAGTTAGTATATAAAAAAAAATTAAAAAAAAGCTGCTCATAAGTTTAGCACACCTGAATTTAATAGCAAGATCAATAAGGGATATGTCCACCTTTGTTCTTTATGCATAGTTCACATCTTCTTTTAATCAAATCAAAAAGTTTATAGCAATAATCAGTTGAAAAAAAGACTCTTTCAAACTTTCCCTGAGATGTTTAGCTGATGTTACGGGAGCTTTAGTAAGTTTGCGGTCCAGTACAGTCCATATATTTTTGATTGGATTAAGGTTAGGTGATCTAGCAGCCGCTGAAGTACCTTAATGTTGTTTTCTTGAAACCAAATAGTCACTGTTTTTGCCTTGTGACAAGGAGCGTTGTCTTGTTGAAATTGCCACTCCGAATCGTTACTAAAAAAGATGTCTCAAGTCGGGATTAAGTGATTTTCAAGCGTTTCGATATATTTATGTTAATCCACACAACCATCATATAAGTAGCAAAGACCTGGGCCGTCATAAATGATGCAACCCCATATATCTACCGAACCTCCACCACCTCGTAGTCGCGGCGCAATGAAGCAACTATGAAACAACTCATTATAGTGTCTTCGGATAATAACTCTGCTTTTCCGGTTAATAACTGTAAAGTTGGATTCGTCACTAAGTATTATTCTTCTTAGTTCATAATTAGTCATTTTCAAAATAGCTCTACAAAGTTTGATACGTTTTAACCGATCAGTTGGTTTAAGCAGCGGTTTTCTGGCAGCAACGTAGCAACAAAATTTTCGATCAATTAATCTTCTATTTACAGTTTGTCTTAAGCTATGATTTTTAGAGCTAAGTTCACTTCTTGTGCAATCTCTTTAGATGAGTATTTAGGGCTTTTTCTTGCAATTCTATAGATACTATTACCATTGGTGATACTTGTTATTCTTTGTCGTCCAGATCGTTTTTTGTCTGCAGTAGTACCAGTTTTTTTAAATTTCTGAGTTGTTCCGAGTACATATGAACGAGATACAGACTTAGGAGTTCAAGCTATTTCAGAACTGTTGAAACCACCAAGATGTAGTCCTACAAGACTTCGTTTTATTTCAGAGCTAATTGATTTTTTTCCCATCTTATTGGTCAAATTGTGGACAAAATTTAAGCGAAAAATACCAAGTTTATTTATAATGAGGTAATACATACTTTGTATATCTTAGAAACTTTTGTTTAGTTATTATGTAAAAAAGGATAGTTAAATTTACTTTTTAATAAAAATTTGACGTCAAAAAGTAAAAAGCGGTAGATAAAAGACAATAAGAGTGCAAGTGTGCTAAACTAATGAGCGGCTTTTTTACACCGCTTTAATTAGCGGTCTCTGTTTAAGTTAAAAATAGATGGTTAAACTAACGTCATTTTTTTCTTTAAATCGAATGTGTGCAAAATTTTTGAGCAGTTTGCTGTGACAAGTTTATGTTTATTTTCATATTTATTGAAAAATATTCATGACTTTGAATTAGTAGTTTCTAAATAACAATGAGCCACTATTATTTTATATTTCTGTGTGCTAAAATTTGTTTATATGAAGTTATGAAAAGTGATAGAAATTTAACGGGTGATGCGGAAGTTATCGGACAAATCCTAATTTCATTATTTGAGCATAATAATTAGTTTTTGTGGTTTTATGCGTAGGCATAAACGTTCTATAAAATATAAACTTTATTATTTGAAACACAATTATTTAAAATGAGGTTAAATGCAGCTGAACGAGAATCTTTTCGAAAGCGACAAAAAATGTTTTTTGTAAATAAACCTAATATAAAAAAAAAAAAAAAAATCGTAAATCATTTTGAAAAGAAAGGATTTGCTCGAAGTACAATATATGATAACCTAAAAAGACTTGAAACTGTTCAATTGTTTTCTGATAGAAAGCACCCTGGTCGTCCGACATCCTGGACTAGAGAAAAGAAAGCCTAATTAACGAGACTTGTCAACAATCGAAAAGGGGTCAGTCAAAGAAAAATAGGTATTAAAATCGGTGTAAATCAATCGACAATTAATCGTCAGTTAAAAAAAATGAATATTAAATATAGAAAACGTGAAAAGACTCCAAAATACACTATAGACAAATAAAGGCAAAGAAAAGAAGCAGGAAACTAGTAAACCAACTCTATAACACTAAATCGCTTCTAGTCATCGATGACGAAAAATACTTTTCTTTTGCAGGAGACAACATGCCTGGAAATTCTGGATACTACACAAACAACAAATAGACATGCCCAGAAAGTGTTCGTTTTATAGGAAAAGAGAAATTTCAAAAAAAATTATTAATGTGGATAGCCATATCTGACCGTGGTATGTCTGAGCCATTGTTTCATTTATAGATTGATGAATTGATAGCAATCAATTCATCAATCTATATTAAGGAATGTTTAGAAAAACGACTTCTTCCATTTATTTACAAGTATCATGGAGACTTTAACTATTTATTTTGGCCAGATTCAGCAAGTTCTCATTATTCTAAAGATTCTCTAAATTGGATGGACCAATATGTCTATTACGTTGATAAAGAATCCAATCCCCCAAATGTGCCTCAAGCACGATCAATTGAAAACTTTTGGGGACGTTTGGCACAGAAGGTTTACGAGGGAGATTGGCAAGCTTCAACAGAGCAAGTTTTGATTGATCGCATTAAACTAAAACTACAAGAAATTGATTTAAACATTTTACAGTCGCATATGAAAGGCGTCAGAGCAAAATTGAGATCAATTGCAGATGGTGGTGTTTTTTCATATAAAAAATAATATATTTTTATTAAAAGATAAATGCTTTATTTAAAAAAAATATAATAGTAGTTTGTTTTTTTATTTATAAATAAGTTATTGACGTTTTTATTTTGTCCGATAACTTCCGCATCACCCGTTATTGATTTGAAAGGTTGTAAAATAGAAAAATCTTTTTTTAATTATATCTGCATATATTTCGTTTTATTTTAAAATTTTTTCAACTTTGGTCATCTATTTTTTCCATAGAAAAATTGATGATCAAAGTTGTTTGATAATCCGTAAGATGATTAGTATCAACCTTACAATGCTCAATTTTTATGAAAATATATACTTTTTGATTCAACAAGTTTGTAGTGGCAAACTCCATCTAAGGCAGAATTCTACTAGAAGCGTATTAGCTTCTAGTGCTCAAAATGTAGTTTTGTAAACATGCTTTTAAGTTTTTGATTTTTTAATGATTTTTCATGATTTTTTAAATTACAAAAAATCAGATTGTGTTTAATAATTTAATTCTAATTAAATTATTTTAGTTAACTTTTTTAATAAATAATTTAAATTTTTTAAATGGATTGGGTGTAAAATTAAAACAGTTTACTGTAACTTGTTGACAAGGTAGTATAATAAATTTAAGTTTATCCTATTTTATATCCTCCCTTTATATTCCTGAATACTGAAGGACTGATGAAAAAACTATATTAATTATTAAGTGCTGTAGTTTAGGCACCTATACATATTTGGGCACCCAATCCAGTATATGAGTGTTAAAATCAGCCAGGATATGCCCCTGAATGGTGTTGTGATATATATTAACTTCATTTTGAAAAATTAACAAAAAAATATTATTATAGGACCAATAGTTGATCTAGTGAAAGAGGAGTACAGCAAAAGTTCAGTTAATTATCTTATTGGTGATTTATTAAAAAGAGCTGTTAAAAAAGTTGTTATTGAAAATACACCAGAGTATTAACTTATTTAACAACTTGATTATTCAATGTTTAATTGTATTTGTTTGGGTTTTAGTCATTTATCAATATTTTTTGTTCAATTTTTAAATTTGTATGTTTTTTAGTTGTCGTGTATTTATTTGCTAATATATTAAATATAAGTAGATTATTTATTTTTGTTATATATTTTTGTTATTACTGTACAATTTCATTTATTACTACTTTATTTTTTTAACTTTTATTTTTATGATATATGCTTATAAATGAAGTAAATGATCGCTTAATAATTTATATTAATTATGATTGGCATGTTAATATGATTATAATTTTTGTGGTAAAAAATGTTTCATTTGTGTAATTATTTGGCATGCCAATTTAATTTTAAGTTTTATGCAATAACACCTGGTTCGATTTTTTTGTCTCTCATTTTTCTTTATTTTATTAATAACATGTTAATATGAGTTCTTTATTAGTTTTATTCATAATATATATATACACACACACATATATACGTATATATGTATATATATATATATATATATATATATATATATATATATATATATATATATATATTTTTTTTTTTTTTTTAATCATAAGCAACATATAAAATGTACAAAAAAAATGAATACTAAAGTTTATAAATTGAAGCACCCATATCACCAATACGGATGAAAACTGGCATGTGAAAGTTTGTAAAAAAATTAGTTTCCGTTTGTTGAGTGTTATGTAGTATATAGATTATATAGTTTATAATTATTTTTATCTGATAACCGGTCTTAGAATTTCAAAAATATTTGTTTCCATATAGTAAAAGTCCTAAAAGTCATTAGAAGGGACTCCATTTAACAAAATGCTTGCCGTAAAAGCCCTACATTTTTTAAAACATCAAGTGTAAAATTTCTACGTTTTAAGTTTTACGTTAATGTTTTAATGATTGTTTATTATGCGTTTGATTAAACCTTATAAAGTAATGTGCATTCTCAACAATAGATATTTGTTGGAAAAAAAGGTGAAGCTTCCTAACCAGTGAATATATCGTCAATCGCATATTCATCTGGATTAACCTTTTTAACTTAAGAAGAATATGTCCAAATTAAGATAGACTAACAAAATATCAATATCTCTTTAAAGGTGTTAAATGAAAGTAGGTATAATAATGTTGAAATAATAAAGTTCTTTTATGTCAATCGAAATTTATTTTAGGTTTTTTCTTTGTTTGGTTTTTTTTTTTTGGTTATTGTTGTACGATTTTAAAATTAATAAGAAAATCAAGCTCTTTTTATTTGAAAAATATTTATTAAATATTATTTTATGGTAAAAAATTATTATTAGTCTTTTTTTTAATCATTTATTATTATAGCTTTTTATACTTTTACCATTTAGCTCAAAAATCTATAATCACAGTTTGAAGTTTGCCGTGTACGTAGTTAAATGGATTTTTACTCTGGCTCTAAAACTGAAAATGTTCCTAGTTATAATGTTTTCTAGTTAAAAAAAACTGTTCAAAAACATATTTTATTTAGGATTGTGCATACTTATTAAAAAATATTTTCTAAATAGGCAGTGAGCTTTTTATCGGGAACGTTTTTCCGATTTTTCTATTGCTCAAATAGAAATCCGGGTATTGGATTCCATCAACCTAAAAGATATGATATTTGCATTTGCATTCTTAAAATGCAGACAAAAGGTGTTTTAAAACCTATACTAATCGCAGCGTGTTTTTTATCATAAATAACGCAATATACTTGTTTAAATATATAAAAAAAATACATAATAATACAATAGTGCAACAATTACAAAAATATTTTTTTTTAAACCGCTATTAAATTTGAATACTAGGAGGCCAACAGGGGCCAGAAGGCTTACAGTGCCGGGAGGCCAAGAAGTACTTAACCCGGCCCTGAATAAACCCCTTTAATATTTGTAATACTTTCAACAACTGCTTTACTAACATTGGTTAAAATGTCCAGGCAACAATTCCTTCATTAATGATGATGATTTCAAATATTACTTATCAAATTCTTCTCAAAACATATTCTTTATAAAACCTACTGAAGAACATGAAATTTCAAAAATTATCAACTCTTTAGATGCAAATAAAGCTTCTGGACCAAATAGTCTACGAGTTAAAATTCTCAAACTATTAAAAACAGAACTTTAAAGAATCCTTTCTAACAATTTTAATAACTTATTTTCAAGAAGTATTTTCGCAAAAAACTTAAAAACTGCCAAAGTTTTACCTATATTTGTAAGTACAACAAAGTTATAATTAATTTTAAAACTGATTCAAAACTATTAGTATCAAACTATAACCCACTTTCAATCCTCTCCAACCTTGATAAAGTTCTTAAAAGGCTAATATTTAACCGCTTATACGAATTCTTCAATGAAAATAAACTATTTTTTGAATTAAAATTTGGTTTTCGAACAAACTATTCTAAATCTCTTTACTAAGTTTAACGGAAAAAATTAAAAATCTATGGATAAAGGAATGTTTGGATGCGGTATTGGCGACCTTTAAAAGGCGTTTGACACTGTAGATGTTAACATTATACTTTATGAGCTATCCTACTATGATATTAGAGGAGTTTCAAACTCCTGGTTCAAATCTTTCCTTACTAATAGAACGCAATTAAGTCTAATAAGTATATGAGTTTATTTTAGTTTCAACAACATGTTTTGATTATAAAGTAATCATTTTCAAGTATAAAACTGTGAAATACAAAAATTTAATATATATTGCAAAACAAGCATTAATTTTATTTGTTACTCAACCAAAAGAAATCATAAAAGGTGTGAAAACCTACGTCATAGAATAATGGAAAATGTAGATAATTAGTGCAATACAAAAGTCATTGTATAATAGAAAACTTTGATTAAAGCTGGAGTAATAGCGTGTAATTTAAAATCTGTTTATTAAGATCAGGTTATTCCCACAAAATATGTAACGCTTCTTTTATTTTTAAGTGGTGTGAAGTTTGGGCGTAGTCTGATACTGAAAAAGAATCTTTATTAGCTACATTAAAGCAACTAGTTTTTCAATAAATATGTTGAGTTATACGAGATGTTTTTTGTAATTTTAAACGTTCCTCAATTCTTTTACTCAAATATTGAGTAGTTTGACCCACATAACAAGCATAAGTGCTTTTACACACAAATTTATATATAGCATTTGAGCAGAAATATTGAAGAGTTTTATATTTTGTGGAAAAATATGTATTAATTTTAAAGGATGAATAAGCTAATTTAATACTAGGAGTTTTACAATATTTTTTGCAAAAACCATATATTTTGTTTTGAAATTATTTTGACATTTTACCAATATACGGCATTTTAAAGTAATTTATTTTTGAGGAATTGACAATTTCTTTATTTTTTTTTAAATAGTCTGTTTAAGTAGGTTTTTAAAACGTAATCAATTAGTTTAGTCGGGTAAATGTTAACGCAATCAGTTAGTTTATTCGGGTAAAGAACTGAAATAGTATCTATAAGTGGGGTGACCTCAAACCTAAACAATTTCAAAGTAGGCGTTTCTCTTTCTTGTTTTTATAAATGACATGACTAAAGCTTTAAAAACTTGTATAGTCCAACATTTTGCTAATGATAGAAGTCTTCTCTGTTTTAATAAGTCTATAAAAAAAATCAACAAATATGTTAACTGTGACCTTTAAATAGTATGTAACTGGCTAAATACCAACAAAGTTTCCCTTAACTCCAAAGAAACTGATTCAACATTATTTAAATGTTGTCACAAAAAATTAAACCAGCAGCTCAAAGTAAAGTTCATAGGGAAAAAAAAAGCTATGCATAAAATTTGAAAACTACTTGGGTATAAACTACTTGGGTATAAAGCTAGACAAAAAATTAACCTGGACTTACCATTATTCCAATATTCCTATTAAGCTGAATAAATCCTTGCCATTCTGTCAAAACTAAGACATTTCATATAACAAAAAGTTTAACATCTATTTACAATGCTTTATTTTACTCTCACTTAGTGCCTACTATCATGGAGTCTAAACATAAGTGTTATGAACCGCCTGTTTATCATGTGGAAAAAAGTAGTCAAAATTATTGAAATTTTACCAAAAAATCCACATTTATTCACATCTTTTAATGCTTTTTAAGTACATAATATAATCAAAATTAAATTTTGTTAATTTACTTACAGCTGCCTAAACAAAATGATATCTCATATATTTAGTCAAGAATACATATATATATATATATATATATATATATATATATATATATATATATATATATATATATATATTATATATATATATATATATATATAATAAACCTCAAATAATTTGAAAAAAAATTTTGACAAGCACCAAAATCTAAACTTTCAAAACTGTGTAAAAAATCAAAATAACTAAAAGTTAAGATAACTCAACATATATTAAAGTATTTTTTGTTTTAGCTTGGTTTTTGAGGATCTAATTTTTTAAGTTTCTTGTTTTTCAATTTCTAATGATGTTTCAAGTCTTGCCTTGCGTAAAAGATAAAAAAAATTTTATTTCCTCTCTTTCTGGGGTGTCAGTAAGAATCTTAGATTTCCCACTTTTTTTGCCATTATTAGTTTTTTTACGAGGTAGAGCTTTTGGATATGGTCTTACTGATTCAGGTGTTATTGTATGCTGTGATTGTAAGGAACTGCTTGTAATTTTTTGCTCATCATTCTTATAATAAATCATACAATCTTGTTTTTGCATAACTACGCCTTCAGGTGTAATAGGAATTTGATGTAAATTATCAAAGGTAGCTATACTAAATGTTTCTATCAGAGGGCGATTAGTTACTTCAGCACTTTGAAAGTTGTCATTGCAGAAAACAAGTCGTGAAAAAGGATATATTCCAGATGTGAAAAAATCTGCAACAATATTCCTGGCAATATATGTTGTAGTATATGCTGGTGTCACTATGCCAACTAAATCATGTATTGTTAATGTTTTTCCTGGATTGCATACAAGCCAATCATTCTGAGAAAGACAGTTTTTGCTTGAAAGGACCATTAACTGCCACATCCAAAGGTTGCATTCTTTGAGTGCAGTGAGGAGGAAATGTTAAAACTACCATTCTGTTTTCACAAGAATAATTAATGGCATCTAATGTACAATGGCTTTCATGATTATCCATTAAAAGTAAAACGGGATACTCTTTCGAATATCTGAGTAGTTTTTTTATATGTTTAAGAACCTTTAAAAACAGTGGCCCTGTGATCCAGCCACTTGTTAGACTGTTTGCATAACCAAATTAACCAGATGGTCCTCCTTTTTTCATGGCGTCATGAAACCATGCTCTTGGAAATATGAAGACAGGTGGAATGAAATTTCCTATGGCATTTCCTATACCACACATAGTAATTAGTTGTTCCCATTCAGCAGACACACAATGTCCTAATTTTTTTGTTCCACCTGATGTTATAACATGGGGTGATTGTACTACTGTCATAATGCTAGTTTATTTGATATCATAAGTTCTACCAGAAATAAAATTATTTTTTTTTAAACTTTTTCATATTTATCAAAATACTGATTTATATTGTGCTGGTTGAAACTTGTTGAACAAGACAAACTTATATTTTTAGGTTTTCTAAGTAAAAGTTCTTGGTAACTTTTCATGAAACCCTTCAACCACTCTAAACCAGCTTGTTTTTTTTCCATCCATTTACATGGACATTTGTAAAGTTTCATAGCATAATGAAATGCTAATTCTCTTGCTTGTTTATATGTGATGCCATAATTCATTTTAGAGCTTTTTATTAGGTAGTCTTTTAACATTATTTCCTCGTCTTTGTAAAATACTAATGCAACAGTATATTTACTTGTCAAACTAAGCTTGGTCATAAATAATTTTTTATACTTCTTTATTATGTAATGTAAAGTATTACGTTTTATATTATAAGTTTTAGCAGCTTCGCTTGGCTTCATTAATCCATTTACAATCGGGAGAACAGAATTATTATTATCTT